>NW_022156828.1:0-209619 GCF_004353045.1 Thyridium curvatum | reverse complement strand
GGGGGGGGGGGGGGGGGGGGGGGGGGGGGGGGGGGCGGCCTTTGGGGGGAGAAAATGGCCCGGAAACCTCGACGCTTGCCTGCAGCGAGGTCACAGCTACATGGGCAACAATGAGATGAAAGGTTCAGTTCACAAGGGAGCGCTGGTGGGCTAGCGTGACACGAGCAAATGCAGTCGAGTCGATAATGGTCATGAACGGGGCCGGGGTAGTCGTTGTCGAGGGCAAGGTTGGATCCTATCCTTGCTGGTGAGCGGCGAGGTACTGGTCTGTACGACGGCACATGTGTGGGAGGTTGGCAGGCGGTTGGTCGAGGTTCTAGACATTTCTGGTCACAACAGGTCGAACCTCATCTCTGGTTCGCATCCGGCTCCTCAGCGACCGGGATCCGTGGCCGACTAGAGGTGCGAGCCTGGACAAGACGAGAGTCACTCCCGGTGGAGTTCAGCGCACCGACGGCGGGAGTCTGTGCTTGGATGCAAGATCACGGCGGACACGCAAGTTGTAGGACGTGGCTCCTTGGGGACAGGAAGGCGGATTTCATCGGCTCTCGTGGGGATATGCCGGCACATCTTGCGGACCATTGAAACATTGCTGTTTTGATGGGATCGGGTGTTCCAAAAACATGGGTACCGTGGTCGACAGCCACCCATGGAGGGAAAAGATGGATGGATGGATAGATGGATGGATGGATGGATGTAGTCTACCAAACTCTGGATTCACCGGGTCCGCAGGTGTTGAGCCGAATGAAAATGCAAGGAACAAGAAGGAGAACTCGCGGTGACACAGCGAGGAACATGCCAAGAAAAAGCGCAGAAGAGGAGCAAGTACTGGCGGGGGCTGAGGAAGAGAAATTCCGACACTGCATGGGTTCGAGCTCGAAAACGCTCGATGCCGCAAGCTGGTCCCGTGGGCCTCAACAGTCCGATATGCGCGGCGCACAATGATGGACCTCGACGCTGATGGATGCTCGGCGCTGGGGAAATTACGTCGAGGTCGAGGACCTGGTTTTCCAAGATCGACTGGCTGTGATTTGGACAAAGAGACTGCTGCTGAAGAATGGGCTCGCGGGTGGCTGCATCCGAGTTTGCTGTACCAAGCCATTTTCCGCTCAATCAAATCCTTGACTTTGACCGCGCCCCCCCAACGGACGGTGTGACCACACCTTCGACCTGCAGCAGCGAGCGGCCAACGAACCACGGCCACGGGCAACAAAAGCTGCGCTCATCAGTGAGTGTACTGTTCGAAGACAGAAGAAAAAGAAGAAAAGCCAGCCTACCAGCAACGAACCACGCCGTATAATTCCCGACCCTCCTTCACAGCTGCAGACATCCCGGTCATCTATCTAGGTTTGCATGCTCTGCAAACACGCCACGCACGCGAACCTCAAAGATTTCGGGTAACCCCACCGCCGGAACTGGGTCACGCTGACGACGCCGATGGAAGCTTGCGGGAGTGAATTCCGCATGTTTTGGATGTGGCCTCTGGATGCTCGATGCAAGCACGCCCCCTCGGTTGTCCGTCTGAACTAGAACAGTCATCTGGTCGCAGGCGATACCCAAAGAATAATTACGGTTGAGTGGGTGAGCTGGTCGCGGCTAGCTTCGTCCTTCCATCTGCGGGACGAATAATATCTGCTGAAGATTGATGCTGCCGAACGAGGTGCTGAGTACTGTTGATGTCTACATTAAGGTCCCTCGTTGTTTAGCTCCGACGTGTGCGAGACTGCTCTATCTGGACGTCAGTCCATAATACCCAATCCATGCAATGCTTGGTGCGGACTCACTCGTACTTCCATGCACGGTCCTCTTCACTAATGGACGCCCATGTTAACGTCGAAGACTGAGTTTGATGCCAAGGCAATGAATGGCATTCATCAAGCCCATATATACGCCATGCCATTATTTCAGTAGGGAGTTAAGGTTAGATTGTACTACTTATCACGAAACATTCTTCATCCGAAACCGACCAGGTGGAATTAAAGCCACTGTGCTGCAACAAAAAATAGTCACTTTGAAGAGTAAAACGAAATATAATAAGACTTGGGAGATTGTGGCTTTGGATTCAATAACAACCAACAGCCTCCAACTTCACCCACAAATCCGAATGAGTGGATCTGTTCGTTTCCCCTTGTGCGGCGGACGACTAACGTTGATATGTCAATGACTTTCCAAAACACCCTTAACAGCACAAGAGTCTCTGCGACTCATTCGAATCATCACATTGTCTCGTTACTCCGGCGTTACTCATTACACCTTGGACCTGGCTCAATCCCGCACGATGCACACTCTGACGAAGAACGCACCAGTTCTGACTGCTTACAAGGGATGGATAACTTCACAATATTCTTACCTTCCTAGCTTGAGATTGCCCTTGATTCCAGCGGGTAACAGGATGAGGACTCGCTTATCGTTACCGAGAAACCACCAGAGCTGTGGCTTCCGTCTTGATTAAACAAACCACTACTGCCATTCGACACTCCACGTCGACTGACCGGCTCTGTATGGAACGACCTCCACCTCTGCTGACTTCAACGACTCTGCCACCTTTTGGCCATTCTTCTTCAACAAGACCTTCTGTTTCGCGGGCTCGAGACCGTAGAACTCACGTGCCCAGTTGCTGAAGAATCCGCTCAACAGCTCCTCGGTGACCTGCTCCTCCTTGATATCGCCCCTTTCGATACCCTCCTCCAGAGCAGAGAGAACCTGCTACTGTCAGCTGAGCTTTCGCGAGGATGGAGTTCTTGTACTTACGTATCCGAGAGCATAAGGCTGCGTGAAGACGCCGGCGGCAGGGCTGCCCTCGACCTTCTTGGCGCTGATGTTGTGGGCTGTGACGTTTCGAGCATGGTTAGTTTCGAGGCAGGAAGAGATGAAACCTGTTGGAGAAAGGAGAATAGGAAAATCGGGGTGCTTACGAGCACTGTCAGTCCCCAAGAAGAACTTGCCGTTGCTGTTGACGACGGCGTTCAGCAGTGCTTTCCTGTCCTCGGGAGTCTTGGCTGATGGCTTGCAGAAGCAGTGCTATGATTACCGAGTTAGCTTTGGCATGTGTTTCTGTTTTCTTGCTTCCAAGCATACCGCATCGGAGGCCCATTGGTCCTGCAGCAGGGAGAGGTGGTGGGCAGTGATGGTGGCCACGACGTTGTCGCAGGCCTTGACGGCCTCGACGGCGTCCGCCGAGGTCGTGTGCTCCAAGACGATCTTGAGCTTGGGGTACTTGGTGGACAGGCCCTTGAGCACGGGCAGGAAGCGGGACTCGGCGTTCATCAGGTCGACGCCGTCGGCGATGCTCGTGGGCGCCTCGCCGTGGATGTTGAGCACGACGCCCTCGCGCTCCATGGCGGCCAGGACGTCGGCGAACTCGTCAAAGGAGACGACGCCCCACTCCGAGTTGGTGGTGACGCCGCGCGGGTAGGCCTTGACGCCCGCGATCCCCGCGCGCTTGGCCTCGCGGATGACCTCGGGCGTGATGCTCTTGTGCAGGTACAGCGACATGAGGTAGTCGACGCTCGGGTCGATGGCCTGCAGCCGCCGCTTGTAGTCGAGGGCCTCCTGGACCGAGACGACGGGCCGCGGGGACAGGTTGGGCATGACGAAGACGGTGTCGATGCCGGCCGGGCGGATGGTCGGGGTGACGAGCTCGGCCATGGCGCCGTCGCGGAGGTGCACGTGCATGTCCGCCGCGGCGGGCACGGTGTAGGAGTCCTTGAGGGGCATCGTGAGAAACACGGGAAGGTCGAAAACAGTTAAAAAGACGGTCACCGCGATTCTATAAGCCGTGGTTCATGCTGTGATATCGACATCGAAAAAATTGCCCCATATAAACCACCATATGGGAAAAAATATGGAGTGTGGAGATTCAATGATATGATTTGATTGGGGAATCCGCTAAGGCCTTGGTCGGCCTTGATCCGAGGTTAGCATCGCCAACTTTTCGCATCACAAAGGCGCTGTTATAGCTTCCATGAAGATTGCAATTATTACGTCAAGCAGTATCACAACCTGTTCTAAGGCTGAGGTATGCTTTTGGTATGCTTGTGCAATGATGCATTGCCAATAAATCACCGTGCACATTAGTCCTGGTCGAGAGTTGTGCAGCAATCAGTGCGTGCGTCATAGCCCACATCTCAATTCGCCCTGGAATTCAGTGATTTGTGCATCTCCAGGGAATCATCTGCAGAAACTCCAGGACATGTAGAATTGTCCAATCAACCAGTCCTCAAAGGCCAAAAGAAAAGATAAACCTCTCAACATCTGCCAAGCACATGTCACGACAATGGGGTAAATCATTTCACCAAAAAACAGACTTTCCCTTAGTCCAAGGCCCAAACCTTACCTGATGAGGACCTAGATGCCATGGAAATCTGGGGCAGGTTTTAACTAAAGGGAACAATTCAATGGATACAGCCCGCGCCGGCAATCGGTCAGCGTGCCTGGGGCTGGTCAACTAACTGGTGGATGCGGCTCTCACTTTACCTTGTTCAGACTGGAAACTTTTCGGCGATCCATCTCCAAGACTCACCTCCTCCTCTTCTCACTCTCTCTCCCTTGCACAATCCTCAGACACGGAACGGCACTGCCAATTGATCGACCCAGCTCCCCAGCTGCTGCCTGTAAGTCCGCCAATGTCACCCAGCCAGCTCTCTGACCGCCTTATCAGCGCTCGCCTCACGGCACCCCGCCATCTGCATGTGCCCCGCTAAAACCTCGCGGCAGAAAAAAAAATAGCCCACCCGTGAACCGCCGCGACCAACCGCCGCCTTTTCCTCGCTTCCGTTTCTCCTCCTCCTCCTCTCGGAGTCACCCAGTCGCTCTTCAGCGCGAATACCGTTCGGAGAATGTCAGGCGAAATGGCAAACGAAGTCAAACTTCTCAGTGGCAGCAGCCACATGGAACTGACCAACAAGGTCGCCAGCCGGTACGTATGCTCCCTGTGACTTCGGGCTGATTTACCGGGTCCATTTCTTGCCCCGGATGACGGGCTTTGACGCCGGGTCTCGGATGGCTGACTTGCGCGCGTGGGAAACAGGCTCGGCATCGAGGTCGCCAGGACCATGTCGCTCAACTACTCGAACCAAGAGACGTCGGTCACAATCGGAGAGTCGGTCCGCGACGAGGACGTCTTCATCATCCAGTCGACTGCGCCCGGTGATATCAACAACGGCTTGATGGAGCTCCTGATCATGATCCACGCCTGCCGGACAGCCAGGTACGCTGCGACACTCTTGCTCACAACAGAGGACAGCCTGCTGACACGGAGAGGATTGCAGTGCCCGGAGGATAACAGCAGTCATGTACGTACGGCCTCGAGGAGCTAGAACCTTGGCCATGGCTGGGTTGGTCTTGAGGCATGATTGCTAACTTGCACCAGTCCCAACTTCCCATACGCAAGACAAGATAAGAAAGACAAGGTAGATTGTCTCGGCTGAGAGGTGGTGCCCATAGGGAACTGCGTCTAATTCTCGGAAACAGTCACGAGCTCCCATCAGTGCCAGGCTAGTAGCCAACATGCTGCAAACGGCCGGTGCTAATCGTATGTCGCCAACCGACCGAGATATCCAAGCCCAAGGCCTCCCATTGCTGACAATATGCGCCCTTGCAGACATCGTTACTGTCGACCTCCATGCTTCTCAGGTGAGCTTCTTGTGGCTTCGCGAGCCAGGCTCCTCCTTCGCTCTGTTGAAAGCAGTAACTGACAAACATGACCGAAACAGATTCAAGGTATATTCCCATCTCCATAGCGAATAGCGAATAGCTCCTTCAACAACACCCTACGACCCCTGTTGCATACAAACTGCCCCGAACACACAAAGAGCTGACCTGGCGACCAATCAAGGCTTCTTCAACGTCCCCGTCGACAATCTCTACGCGGAACCCTCGTTCCTCCGGTACATCAGGGAAAACCTCCAGGTAGACGAGTGCGTCATCGTCTCACCCGATGCCGGCGGTGCCAAGCGCGCGACCGCGATCGCCGACCGCCTCAACATCCCCTTCGCCCTCATCCACAAGGAGCGGCCCCGTCCCAACGTCGTGGGCCGCATGGTCCTCGTCGGCGACGTCAAGGACAAGGTCGCGATCCTCGTCGGTGAGTAGCCGTGTGATATCGAAAGATTGCAGGAGGAAGGGGCCTTTTTCATACTAACGCTACCCCGCCAGATGACATGGCCGACACGTGCGGCACCCTCGCCAAGGCGGCGGCCGTTCTCAAGGAGAACGACGCCAAGAGCGTGCTGGCCCTCGTCACGCACGGCATCCTGTCCGGCTCCGCCATCGAGACCATCAACAAGAGCTGCCTGACGCACCTTGTTGTTACCAACACCGTGCCGCTCGGTGACAAGATCAACCAGGTAAGAAGGCGGATCTACGGCTGTGGCTCCCTCCTCTCCTCTTGACTGCCTGAGGAGGTTTGCTGAACTTTCTACCAATAGTGCCCCAAGCTGCGTGTCATTGATCTCAGCCCGACCCTCGCCGAGGTACGTAAACCCCTCTCAAAGACATGATTCTTGTCTGCTCCTCCCAGACTATAGCACAGTCCTTAACCCTCTTTCTCTAGGCTATCCGCCGCACCCACAACGGCGAGTCCGTCTCGTACCTCTTCACCCACGCTCCCGTCTGAACGAGATGCGGCACACGCATTGCAGCGAGGAGCCAGAAATGTGACACAAAGTAGGAAGGAAACAAAGAAGAAAGAAAACTACATCGGCAGGATACCTAGGCGTTGGTGCACATCCATTCATTGTTGTTGTTGTTCGTTTTTTTGCTTCCTGGGAATAAGCCAAAAGATAGAAGAGAATGGGCGGCCTCGTTTTTTTTTTGTTCGGCTTTTCCTTTCCCCCCTATCTTCCCTGTTAGATCTCGTTGGGACGAAGAAAAACCAAAACTTTCATCACATGTTCCAACCATAATGCAGACAGATCAATGCAGATCCAGGCGTTTTCTTGATCAATACCAAGCCGCTTTTTCCCCACAAAACTACACTCACTCTCTTGATTGTCTCCGTTTCTCTGTGTGTGCGTCGGTGGGCGTTTCGAGGCGGTAAGGGGAGAGAGAGGCTTTCTACATCATCAGAATACCTCGAGGCAGAGAATTGAGCACGGAAGAATCTTTGCGTGAGGCAGGTGCAGATACTCTTTTCTCACACGACCTTCAACCTATTGGTATATATAAGAACTAGAGAAAAGCGAGAGTGCCCCCGAGTCCGTTTCAAGATGCTGCATGATCCTCGGTCTCACACCCCGTTTGCATGCACACACGCACGCACGCCTGAAAAAAAAAATCATGTCTAAAAGACCTAGACCTGCATCCAGGAAGTGACGAGTTCGATAACTCGGCCGTTGGTCCTTTCTTTTGCAAAAACACTCTCCCACTCTCAGACTACGGGCTCTTGCGAGTGCGACTCTAACGACCCCCCTTCGATGCTCTCGCTTGCACGCCCGCCCATCCCGCCTCCTTTCCTCTCCTCACATCATTCCCCATCTCCATACTTCCCCAGCTCACTCCTTCGATTCACCCCCCACCCTGTGAACCAACCACAGGCTCTTCAAACCGTGTACCGGAAGTCGGGCCTGCGGTCGCCCAGCATCTCGATCTCCTCGTGGCTCTTGTCCTCGATCCAGTGGTCCCGGCCGCCGCGGGCGCGGACGGCGTTCTCGCGCCGCAGCAGCAGCGTCATGAGGACGGAGCCGCCAAAGAGAAAGACGGCCATGTAGGCCAGGACGACGCCGTGGCCGACGTAGAAGGGCGGGCTGCCGTAGTAGATGTTGGAGGAGACGACGCCGTTGAGGTTGCCCCAGCCGATGACGAAGCCCAGCACGACGCCGCGGCGGTACACGCCCTCGACGTTGTTGGCCATCCACGAGATGGTGTTGGCGATGCAGGGGTAGATGCCCAGCGCGCCGAGGAAGGTGCCCGCGTACTGGACGCCCGGCTCGCGTGAGCCGATGAGCATGCCGAAGCCGACGATGCCCAGCAGCGAGACGCAGATGTTGCACAGCCCGCGGGCGCGCGTGCGGTCGGCGAGGTAGCCGATGGCGATGGTCAGCACGGCGGCGCAGGCGTAGGGCGGCACCGACATGAGCTGGCTCTTGACGACGCTGTTGCCCCAGCCGAGCGTCTTGATGATGGTGGGCAGGAAGAGGCTGAAGGCGTAGAGCGGCATGTCGCAGCCCATGTAGATGGCCATGCCGAGCCACATCTTCCAGTCGCGCACCGAGGACCAAAAGTACGACATCTTGAACTCCTCGTGCTCGGCCGACGACTGCTGGTCCTCCTTGAGGCGGCGGATGACGCGCGCGCGGTCTTCGGGCGACAGGAAGCGCGCGTCATCGGGGAAGTCGTGCACGAGCCAGAAGGACATGAAGCCCGTGACCATGGTGAGGAGGCCCTCGAGGATGAAGATCCAGGCCCAGCCGGCGATGTTGGCGGTGCCGTCCATCTTCTCGATGGCGGCCGCGAGGAGACCACCAAAGGAGCCCGAGACAGCTGCCGCAGAGAAGAAAATGGCCTGTTGGGATTGGAAGGTGTCTGCGGTTAGTTGGGGAGGCTCTGACAATGTTGAGGAATTCGGGTTTTCTGGGGGAGGAGAAGGCTTACAACTCGAATACCAAACTCGTCACGCTTGTACCAGCACGAGAGGTAGTAGCTGATGCCCGGGAAGAGGCCGGCCTCGGTGAGACCGAGGAACCAGCGAGCTGCCATGAGGCCGGACCAATTCTTGACAAAGCCCATGCCCAGCATGCAGGCACCCCAAAGAATACTGCATGGGAGGGAGAGTCAGTGATGTAGTCCACTGGAGAAGAAGATGACCAGGCCATGGGGCATGGCGGCGACCAAGATCAGCACCAAAAGCAGCAACTCACATGATGATGGGAATGAAGATAGATGGCCGCAGCCTCTTGAGCAGGACGTTGGTCAGGGGCTCAAAGACGGAGTACGAAACGAAGAAGATGGTCAGCGCCGAGTTGTACTCGTTGGGCTGCGTCTTGAGGTGCAGGTCCTCGCTCATGTGCGCAATCTTTGCATTGCCGATGTTCGTACGGTCTAGGAAGGCCATGAGGTACAGCACGCAGAGCTAGTCATGGAAATGTTAGCAAAGATGTAGCTGGAGTGAGATGATGCGACGGCAGGCGGCGCATTTGCGCGAATGTTGGAACACCACTTACCCAGGGTATCAGGATAAAGTCGAGGCGCATGAGCAGCTTGCGATCCTAGGGATGCCGAATTCGGTCAGCTTCATTGCCCATTCTAGCCCAGCAGACGTCGTCGGTGTGACACAGGTGAGGGAGCGAGGAGGACGAAAGGAGTGGAGGGATCACCCATGGTGTAACAAATACTCACAATGCGGGCCTTCTCCTCGTCGCTCAGATGCGCATCCGGGTCCGGAGGCATATCCGAAATCCTCACGACGCCATTGTCGTTGGGCTGGTGGTCGGTGATGACCTTCTCGCTGTCGCTCATCTTTGCTGTTTCTGAGCACGTCTTTGACTTGGTAGATTCGACTGTGAACAGAAATGAGGCAGCGATCTTCTTTTTGTCGGTTTGTCGGCTGCAAGTCGCCTACGTGATCCGAGGCTGACAAGAGTGGCAGGAAGGGAAGAGGAATTGAGAAAAATTGATTTAAGAAAGTGACACAAATGTGCGTGCGTGGGGAAGGAGCTGACGAGTGCCGTATCAAGGTAGAGTGAGCGCAAGTAGGCAGTCACCCCGAACTCAGACTGGAGTCAACGACATCTGCCAACCCGCAGGAATAGAACAGGACTCGCAAGAGATGTATTCAATGGAAAAGGGCAAGGGTCGTGAACGGACGGGGTCCGTGTCGATCACCAGTGCAAGGATTCCTTCGGCATGCACGGGAGCAGCAGAGAGATCTGTGCAACGGAACGGCAAGCAGCTCTGGATGCAGTCAAGTACAAGGAGAAGCGCGCGGGGGATTGGAGAGGCAGTGAACAAGAAAGCGGAGAGGGGAGCGGCGAAGCGTGTGTCTTAATAGAAAGATAAGCTGTATCTAACTACCTGCACTGGAAGACCAGACTTGAGCACCGAGCAAGATATATCTATCTGCAGGGAATTGCCAATACCACCCTGCCCGCACTCACCCTCCTCCACCCCAATGGTCAACAATCTAACCCCAAAAAAGAGCACCTCCACGTTGTTCGTGGGGATGAGCAGACGAGGGGAAACTCTCCACCATGCGGGATGGATGACGACCGGCAAGCCAGCTCGGTTGCCACACACAGCCAGGGTACATCCACAGTCGTGTCAGAGTGGTCGTGTCAGAGTGGCCGTGTCAAGTACGGTACCTACATAGGTAGGCTATTGGGGCACGAACGGGGTACCGTCGTCGTTCGAGGGAGCGGTGGCCAGGCGGGCGGCGGGTTGGGGCAGCGATGGAGAGCACTGTACGCGGAACGCCCGCCCGCCCGGTCCACAGAACAAGCTGGCACACCTGGGCAGTCGAGGTCACTCTGCCGATGGGTGTACGTTACGGACTCGACGATGGGGGCCCGATCAGCGCGCCTTTGTTGGTGCGCATCACTGTTCATTGGCCGCCCACAGCGATGGTGATGGGAGGAACAGGATCAAACCCTTGGCTAGCTTGGCTCCGTCAGTGGCGGGAGCGAGTGGATGCTTGTTTTGCTCCTTAGCGCGGGAGGAGTGGCACCTTTGGGCAATGGCGGGCAGGCCGCAGGGGGGGGAATCCCGGGGTAATGAGAGCATATGCCGGCGCTTTTGTGCTAGCTTCTTGGGGTGTGGATGTGTGTCCTTGCGCGAGTGCGGCAACAAAAGTTGGGGGCCCTCCCTCGGGCCCTCCCTCGAAACGGGATGGCCACCTCTCACGCCGTACGGACAGCATGTGTGTGATGGTCTGATGGCCTTCCCAACGCCAACCGAAATGAGAGCTGGAAGGTGCTGCCTCGTCGGCTCTCGTTTCTTTTGCCGGATGCCGTGCTCGAGATTGCCGTGTTCGACCGTGGCGTCCCGGAAACACCCATTGGCTCTTTTCCGATTCCGACAAGACGGAAGCGAGCCCAAGCCGAGGAGGCACTGGGACGCGAGGTTGAGATAGGGTTATCTGGGCCTGGTACACTTTCGGTCATCATTACGGCATGCCGGGACGTGCTAGACGGCCATGTATCATCATCGATGGACGAGCTCGAGTCCGATCAGTGCCCATCAGATCAGAGCAGAGAACCATCCGTCTCAAACGGGCGGTCGTGCTGCGCGTGCGAAACCACCTACGCAAGAATCTCGCGCCTCGCACAAATATCACGCGACGGTCGGCTGTCAAAGGGCGCAATTTAGAGTTGAGAGGGTTGTCTCAGTGCAATCGCCAAACACTGCCGGGGACGAGCGGTCCTCATCCCGTCCTGTCCTTGGAGCTGGGCCAGTATCGCCGACGGAAATGCGAATGGGAAGGGCTGGCGCTCGGCTTACACAGCTAGTAGTACTTACTGGCTACCTTAGTTCACCTACTTTAGGGTGACATCGAGGAAATCGCCCTACATCACGGCCCCATATCCAAGCCGCATCATCTGTGACCTCGACTCCTGTCTAAGATGCGGGCGTGCGACACGACGACGGGGACCACAAGGTCGTACTCGATCAGATCAGGATCGCT
Organism: Thyridium curvatum; assembly: GCF_004353045.1. NCBI lineage: Eukaryota > Fungi > Ascomycota > Sordariomycetes > Thyridiales > Thyridiaceae > Thyridium > Thyridium curvatum. Next base: position 198,002 of record NW_022156828.1, on the reverse strand, counting down.
CCCTGGGGCCCGGCAAGCGAGACCCCAGAGTGTTACGGCCTTGAAGCTGATTCGCGAGCAAGCATCCAGCGCAAGAAACTGTCTCGTCTCGCGCGCGGGAGATGTCGCATCGTTCACTGGGGAACTGGGGAATGCGCCGGATCATGCCATGGGCAGGGGAAAGTCCACTAGGTTCAGACACTAAGAAGGACGACGAGCAGTGCTCCAATTCGAGCGGACAGGCGGAGAGAGGCGCGGTCGCAAGCCGTTGCCATGGTGGGTTTATGCTGACCATGCATTGTGAATGCTCTGGACTGGGCGCATGTTTGGCTATGTCTGCCCCGCATGTGTAGTGTATATGGAGTTGGTAGTGAGCTTTCAACAAGGTTGTTTCTTGGTCTTTGGTGTACCTTGGGCACGAACCCCACCAGTTTCGACATCATTCCCCATCAGCTACTTGTAGAAAAGCCACACCGAGCGCCACCCCGGGTTAGTGGTCTTGTATTTGTTCTACTCTCCTTCCTTTCCCGGCAAGGTCGATTCGGTACTTTTGCGTCCGGTCCAGGCTTGCCTTGGCGGGGAGGTATGCCCTGTTGACGAGCTTGTCTGAGACTACTGGTTCGAGGTGGACGTTCTCTTGAGAAAGAGAGATACTGTGTGGCCTTGGCTCCCGAGTCTCCATCCTTGGCAGGCAAGGAAAGTAAAGAAAGGTATTCATCTCATCTGCAATGCGGCGGCATGCCAGTCTGGATGTCGTGTCTGGGTTCAGGCGCTGCTAGCATCGTGCAACAGCCATGCATCATCTCTGGTGACCACGACAGAAGGAGCATTGGCACATGGCAGGAGTGGTGAGCGAGACTGTACTCACTGAGGTGCTGCAGCATGTCTCTGGCCACTCATCCTGGGCCAAGCCCGGCCGCGCATGGCTTCCCCGGCTGGGAACCTGGAGTCGAGCAGGGCCAGCAATCTCCGGCCGTCCAGCCGGGAAGGAGTGAGAAACAATCTCGCAATGCCATTGTCCCGGACCGAGCGCACGCGCGCAGAGATGCAGCCGTTTTCGTCTGGCTTCCTGTTGACCGAACCTGGGCTGATTATCGCGAGATCCGCTCCTGTCAGCGTTGCATTCGGGGTACTCAGCATGGGGGAAGCAGGGATGTTGGGGGGGGCTCCTGCGCTGTCTGATATCTCGTGGCATCTGAGTCAATAGTCTCGACTCAACTCGATATTGGGAATCCCTGGCTGCTGGGCGCTGAGACGCCGATTCGAGGGCACCTGGCCTCTCCTCGCTAGGTACCTGGTAGGCGTGCAGAGCGCCATGCCAGCGACGCCCAGAGCTCAATATATTTGCGGAAGCCTACATACAGCCACCCGTAAGACAGCGCCAGGGATGGCCCCTGGTCTATCTAGTGAGGTGCCCCAATAGGCTTCAGCCCAAGGCTCCATAGCGGGTGTGGCAGTCGAGTTAGATGCAGGAATATGCAGGCGCCGGGCGCAATCCCCGGGTGACAAGAGGCTGCGTAGCCTGGTCCACGTGGCGAGCGGCCTTTTTCTCTCAAAGGAAGCCTTCTCGATGCAGTAGTTGGGCATGGCTTGCATAGGCGCGAGGAAAATTCCGAGTCCCCTGATGGTGGCAAAGGCGGGAAGGCGGCCAAGCACTTTCCCCCGAGGTTGGTGAGCAGGCATCACGAAAGAGGGTTGCAAAGTCCTCAGCCAGTTATCGTCTTGGCGCATCCATTTCCGAGGGTGTAGCTGTGCGACGCCGGCGAGACGGATGATGAGACTGAGTCTCTCTTGAGAGGCGACGACCACGGTCCCCCCTTTCTCTTCGCGTACAGCCAAGAATCGCAGAGGCATGCCAATGTTCTTGACCGTGACAGTGTCCAGGCTGAGGAAGGAATCAGGGAGCAGAGATGTGAAATCAAGGTCCGAGAAGTTCTAGCGCCAAGTCCTTCGATCGTGCCATCTTGGCCCCATGCTCACCAACCGGCAGTGCTACCTCACAGATGCGACAGTAAAGTCGAGAATCATGATGCAGGAACCATTGGCTTTGGCTGTGTCCTGGTTGAGTTCAAGGTCTATGGGTGCCGGAAGTCCACGGTCGGTCCTGGGAAGTGTTGAAGCTAGCGTCTCTTCTCGGGCGCCGTGAGAAAACCGCTCGTGGGGCGGGCTGACCCGGCCTTGCTGACCCACAGCTGACCTGAGTTTGTACGCCAATGCCGGCATCGTCATCTCAGCTAAGCACAGCACTCCAATAATTGCAAAAAAAATCAATCGGCCCCGTGCCTCGGGTTGCCTGATCCCAACTTACCCCGGACCCGCGGCTGTCTTTCTCTCCTGGGTGGGCGCCCGATTCACCCCGGTCAAGATGCCGAAAACCGTATGTATCGTTGGTATGTGACCGCGTCGCCGCTCTCACCCCACGCAGCCTGCCTGCCCCTCGGGCCTTTCATTCACACCCCGGCCGGTTGCCGCGGTTGTTCTTAGCAATCGAACTGACCCGCTCACAGGCGCCGGGCCCTCCGGCCTCGTCGCCGCCAAGACCCTCCTGCAGCAGGAAGGCCCCGGCTTCCACGTCACCCTCTTCGACGCGCAGCCGCGGATCGGCGGGCTCTGGCCCTCGTCGCCGCGCGGAGAGGCCGCCGTCGCCGCTACCGGGCTCGTCCACCCGCTCATGCGCGCCAACCAGAGCCGCCACACCGTCCAGTTCAGCGACCTGGCCTGGGACGCCGCCGACCCGCAGTTCCCGCCCGCCTGGCAGGTCGGCCGGTACCTGAGCCGGTACGCGGAGCGCTACCTCCTCACCGCCGCCGCCGGTGCTGCTGCTGCTGCCGCCATCCGCCTCGGGTGCCGGGTGGAGACGGCGGAGCCGGTGGTACCCGGAGATAGCGCCAGGGGGTGGAGGGTCACGGTGCGGGACGTGGCCGAGGACCGCGTGGAGGACGCCGGCGTGTTTGATTACCTCGTCGTTGCGTCCGGGTTCTTCAGCAAGCCCATGATCCCCGCTGAGCTGTCCCTCTCGCCGGCCGCCGAGGTACCTGTCATCCATAGCAGCCGATATCGCGACTTGGAGGGTCTGCTTGAGAAGGCATCGGGCCAGGGTGGCAAGATCGTCATCGCCGGCGGGCAGATGTCTGGTGTTGAGATCGCCGGCACGATTGCGACGCATCTCTCATCCGCAGTCAACTCCCCAGGCACTCCTTCCATTCCCAACGCGGACAAGTACACGATCCACCACATCATCCAGCGACCTTCCTGGACATTCCCTCTGCTTACATCGCCGAAGGTTTGTATTGTCCTCAGAAGATGGGCGCGCACAGAAGACGATGAAGCTTGACTCACTGACGTGTTCTAGGCGGGCCACGCAGCAGCACCTTTCCTACCCTGCGACCTGCCATCATACAACCTCTCTAACCGACCCCGTCCGCTGGTGAACAAACAAGGCCACATCAGCATTGAGGCCGCGCAGACGGCCAACAGCGTGTTCCAAGGCGTCATCGGCACGGACCAGTCGGACTTCTCCCCCCAGCTGGCCATCGGGGGCGACGCGCTCGACGACCCGCCCTACATCACTTTCAGCGACACCTACCTCGAGTTCGTCCGCTCGGGGCTCATCACCGTCTCCCACGGGAAACTCGCCGGCGTGGACGGCACGACGGCCACCCTCTCGCCCCCGGGCGAGGAGGCCATCTCCGACGTCGCGGCCGTCGTCCTGGCCACGGGCTTCGACGCCAGCTCGGCGATCGCCTACCTGCCCCCGCAGACGCGGGAGGCCCTCTCCTTCTCGCCCGCGCACCACCCGGACCTCCCCGTCGCCCTCGCCTTCCACGGCACGCACCACCCCTCCGTGCCGAACCTGGGCTTCGTCGGGTTCTACCGCTCGCCGTACTGGGGCGTCATGGAGATGCAGGCGCGCTTCCTCGCCGCGACCTGGTCCTGCGCCGCGACCGCCACGCCCCTGCCGCCGGCGCTCCGGAGCGCCCTCGAGAGGGACGACTCCGTCGAGCGCGTGCTCGCCCTGCGCGCCGACCCGGCCCGCACGTCCCAGTTCCCGATGGGCGACTACGCCTTCCTCATGCAAGAGTTCGCCGCGGCGCTGGGCCTCGAGATCTCGGCGCCCGTCGGTCAGACGCCGCCCTTGCCGCACAACGGCCTGGGCATGGACATCCTCACGCCGGCGCGGTACGCGGCGGTGGCGGCGCAGGCGGCGGGTGGTCGGGGACGACAACAACAGGAGGAGGAGGTCGCCGCCAGCCTGCGGCAGACCTTGGACACGGCCGTCGCCGGGCTGGCGCGGGGCCGGTTCGTCGCGGCCGCCGTCTTCCGCTCGCTGCAGGGCGAGTGGTCGCTCGAGCGGGACCTCGCCAGCGCGCTGCCCTCGCACCCGAGCGGGCACTTCAGCGGCACGGCGCGCTTCCTGCTGCGCGGCGGCACGGCCGACGGGCGGCGGGGTGGTGTCGAGCAGGCGGCAAAGGACGGAGACTACGAGTTCGAGCAGCCCGGGCTCGAGTACCTCTACGTCGAGGACGGCGAGTTCAGGGCCGAGAACGGCATGGCGTTCCGCGCCACGAGGCGGTACGTGTGGCGGTACGACGAGGCGCGCGACGCGCTGAGCGTGTGGTTCGCGCGGACCGACGACGCCAGGAGGGCCGACTACCTGTTCCACGAGGTCGAGTTCATCGTCCCGGAGGAAGGGGAAGGCGACGACCCTGGGCGCGGGTGGCAGGCCAAGGCGGGGCATTTGTGCGTAGAGGACTTTTACGACGTCAAGTACGAGTTCAATTTCAAGGCGGTAAATCTGAAGGATTGGAGGCTGGCGTATACGGTCAAGGGGCCTAAAAAGGACTACACGATCGATGGAGTTTACAGACGGGTTAGAAAGACTTAGAGAGAGAGAATAGACGAGGAATAGAGAAGAAGTGTCATTATCCTTGGCCCTTCGATTGTTTAGTTTTTGCTCCCTCTCATCATACCCGAGCCATAACCCACCATCTACATAAGAACGCCCTGCAAAAAAATCCAGATCCCGCTCCCCTTGCCGCCAATCAGATGCGCACCGGCGCCGACTCGCGCCTCACCAGCAGGTGCCCCTCCCGGACGAGCGAGTTGTCGCACGGCACGCGGCGCATAAAGTCCTCGAGGTTGCGCAGCGTGCACTCGGCGATCTCGCCGAGGGCCTCGTGGGCGAAGAAGCCCTGGTGGCCGCAGATGAGCACGTTGTGGAAGGTCATGAGGCGCGTCAGCTCGTCGTCGTCGATGATGTCGGCCGAGTGGTCGTTGTAGAAGATGGCGCCCTCGCCCTCGTAGACGTCGAGCGCGAGCCCGCCGAGGCGCTTGCTCTTGAGCGCCGCGATGACGTCGCGCGTGCGGATGAGCCCGCCGCGCGACGTGTTGACGAGCATGGCGCCGGGCTTCATGCGGCCCAGGCTCGCCTCGCAGATGACGTGGCGCGTGGCCTCGGTCAGCGGGCAGTGCAGGCTGACAAAGTCGCTCTCGGCCAGCAGCTCGTCGAGCGCGACGTACTCGCCGCCGAGGCCGGCCAGCTCGGCGGACGGGTAGGGGTCGTGCGCGAGGACGCGGCAGCCGAAGCCGGCGCGCATGATGCGCGCGAGGGCGAGGCCGATGCGGCCCGTGCCGACGACGCCGACCGTCTTGCCGTGCAGGGTGCGGCCGAGCAGGCCGTCGAGGCGGAAGTTGCCCTCGCGCACGCGGTTGTAGGCGCGGTGCGTGTTGCGGTTGAGCGTCTGGATCAGGGCGACGGCGAACTCGGCGACGGCCTCGGGCGAGTAGGCGGGCACGTTGGCGACGAAGAGGCCCAGGCGCTCGGCGGCGGCGAGGTCGACGTGGTTGTAGCCGGCGCAGCGCAGCAGGATGGCGCGCACGCCGGCGTCCGCCAGGGCCGCGAGCACGGGCTCGCCCAGGTCGTCGTTGACGAAGGCGCAGACGGCGCCGGCGCCGTGGGCGAGGGGCACCGTCTCCTCCGACAGAGGGAAGTCGTGGAAGACGAGCTCGAGGGCGGGAGGCGGGGAGTCGGCCTGGGAGCGCGCGGTGTTGACCTGGGTCAGGTAGTCCCGGTCGTAGGGCTTTGCGCTGAAGACGGCAAGCTTCATGGTGGCGGCGTCGAAGGCAGCCTGGTCTGTTTTGGCTGTCTGTCGAATAGCAGTTCTCGCAGTTCACGAATGCAAGGTATGAAATCCTTATTGTATTTGTCGTCGAGCAGTGTCAACACGACAGTCATCAAGGCTGCTTTTGGAGGGAAGAAAGTTTGTTGCCGACGAGTCGTGCTGAGACTGGCGACTCGACTCGGGGCCTTGTCTTCAGAGTTCCTGCCGTTGCTTCCGCCAAGACGCAGCGGTCAACCCGGAACATGAAATCACGCATCATCTGGTCGCACAGCAGTTAATTTCGCGTCATCAAGTGCACTTCTCTACCCGTAACCTCGCCATTATGGTCAAGAATGAGAGCACAAACAGCGCATTTTAACAAGATGTCCATTTCCACCGCAGGTCACCTTCGCCGCAGTTGCGATGACGTACAAACAAATCACCCTGGGCCAGGAAGCTCCAGAGCTCCATCAACCCCACCTGCCAAAGCTGTCCAGCTGGGCTCCGAGGCTCCTCATGGTGGGGTACAGGCACCAGGCACCTTGTGTGGAGCCTTTTCACTGCTGTAACCCGCTCTAGAGCTGACTTCCAGTAGTGTCTTCTAGGCGGGGCTGATGGTAGGGACAAGGGACAGCTAGCCCCTCCGTCCATGCACGATCAGCTCGAGCTTGAACTTGTTGCGGGTTAGTCTACCCCCGATTTAACTAAACCATCTGTAGAATATTGGAGATACGGGTGCATCGTTAATAAGCTTTTCAGGGAATTTCATATGCACAGCTTACACAGAACTACCTAGATAGTGCCTGTGCTTGTCTCCCAATCAGCAGCATTTCTCTTGTTTGTAGCGCCAAGGTGTTTACTTGTTCGTCGCGGTCTTCTGGGGCGATGACCACAATGATCTTGAATTACGGCAGAGAAGGCTTCGGGCCGCATCTTTGCTTGATGCACATCCTCGCCTTGCAGACAGACTATTGGCAATAGTGGGAGCTGTGACACAGTCACATGGATCGCCGTCCACTTCCACTCCAGTCTGGAATTGCGAGCGTGACCAGTCAGGCCCCTCTACAGCCTGGCATGGATCTGTCTTCATGCGACCGGTGTGATCAAAATACTCTACCGGGTTAGGAGTGGGCCCGGCTATTGTTTCCTCACGTCCGACTGGCAAGTCTGCGAAAGCCGAGCGAGGGGGGCAGGTTGACCGGGCTGATTAGGCTGCAGATACCCAGTGTGTAGTTCTGCTTCTCGCAGGTCACTGATGTCTTGCAACTGGCTCGGCGTTCTCCGCCAGTTCCGAGTTCTGCGCATAGTCACTGAGCAAGGCAGCCAATGGCATCAACCGGTTTCAAGCACCAGTCCTGTTCCGATCACCACCTGCAGCGACGGTCATACCGCACATGTAGGCTATGCTACTGAACCCCTGTCTGCATGTGGGCATCTCTTTTTTCTTCCAGGGATTCCTGTTGCCGAAAGTCTCACCAAAATATCCGGTCAGTAACAGTGTTGAAAGCCATTTGGTCCAACATGCTACCTAATCAATGTTGTTGGGTGTCTCGCTACAACATTCTCAGTCCAAGAGTAGTAGTTGTGAGCAGATCAAACATACTAAAAGACCAATAATAATCCAGACGGAAGTTGAGATCCTCTCTCCAAAGGAGATCGTAACATGTAGACGCTCCCTTCGTAGCTGTGAGCCACTCTCGCAAAGGTCCTCGAGCACACCTGCGCAATATGAAGCCATTCAACCCCAAGAAGCCATGTAAATACAACGGAATGAGACTCAGATTTCGAACACCTGCGTCAAGCTGGGCCAAAGCTCCAGTATCTTCCTCTGGCCGAAGCTGCCAACTCGTTGCCAACGTACCAGGAGCCGTGGTAATTGAAGACGGCGAACTCGGCCTGGGTCATGACGTAGGTTTTGGGTGCGGCTTCGATCTTGGCCCAAATGCGTGCCATCTCGGTTTCGAGCATCTCGCGCACCCGGAGGTCTGCAGCACCCTCTGGAGAGTCCCGGGCCAACTCAAGTGCCTCGGCCACGGTCTTGGGCGTCGGAATCTCGACGACAGGTACCGCATCATTTTTATTGGAGGGTCCTACCTCCTCGGAGCTGCCCATGTCTGTATGGTCGTCTGTATGGTCGACAGGAGGGATTGGTTGTACGTCTGCCCGGAAGTTTGGCTGAAAGCTGGGCAAGAAGCTGTGGAAGGACGCTTGGCGTAATAGATAGGTTTGAAGATTGAGAAGGATGAGTGCGGATGACGGCGTGAGCGAAGAAATGGGACATCCTCGCCTTATGCGCAGTCTCGTCACCACCGGCTTCTCTGTATTGAGGCACCCCATGCACATCGGCTGCCTTCACACCGAGAGAGCGCCAAAGGTTCAATCACTGAATCCCACCCCGCCTGTAGCCGATTCCAGGGCGAATCAGAGCTCCCATGAGCCATGACTGGCGGTGTTCAAATATAGTAGACCGGAAGGGGGCTGGCTTGGCAGCAGCCTGTCGACGAACTACGAGGTAGGACAAGCTCCACTACGTCGCCGTCAAGGCAACTTGGAACGTTCCATCTGGAGGGTGAGAGAGACCACACGAAGAAAGCCCATCTCCCCGAGTTGTTGGTTGTCTGGTCAAAGGATGACATCACATCACTACAAGCCATGGAGGAAACTTACCAAGCAAGTCTCCTCAACCAACTGCGTTACGAATGAACCATTGAGTTGTTCTAAACTCCGTCCAGTGACCCTCAATACTGGCTGGCTAACTTGCATCACCTCTTTATCATTTCCGCTAGCTTCGTAGACTTTGCTTGAATCTCTTGGTAAGTTTGGTATCTCATTGGTCTGTCTGAAGTTCGCGTACCCATTTACGGATTGCAGTCAGGTAGTCACTTCCATGACCAGTTCAAGAGTACATGTACGAACAGGTTAAACAATATATGGTTCCATGGCCCTATCGATATGCCATTCATTCTAATGAAACAGAAGAGGGCATTCGTGTACAAATCTAAGGCTGTTCTGTTATCCAAAGCACAACGCGTTCTAGAATGATAACTTAAAGTTGCGTGAGGTAGCTATGACCGGCACCTGCCTGATCATCTAAGCAGAGCTGCTTGAGTGTGTTGCTCGGGCTGGGATACGCTCCACGCACAAAATCTCTGCCTTGAGGACAAGCTCGCCATTCTCTCCATCTCTCTCAATGAACGGTTTCCTCTCCACATGCAGATCCATTCTATTCCTACGCAAATCAAATTTCAGCCACAACCACCAGCCGACAGACGAGACGAACACGATCCACGCGACCAGGAGCCCAGTGTAGGAATGGATGACTTTCTCCACCCGTATACTCGGCGACACAAAAGGCCCAACGACTATCAGCGCGAAGCCAGCGGTTGCTATCAGCACCGGCAGCGGGTCCAGCCACGGCAAGAACTTGACGATGCCGTACCATCCCCTTCCACGCGACCCGCGGGCCCACGAGTCGATATTAAGGTAGAGCAGGCCGCCGGCGGTAAGAGTGCCCAGAATGCCCACGACGGTAAAGACCTTGAGGGAGGTGAGGAGTTCATACGCATCGGGCGGGTCGAGAGCTAGTCCTGCCGCTAGGATGAGGATAACCTCGAAGACCGAGTGGAGAAATGTCGCCGCGATAGGAACTTGCTCTGCGTGTTGGTCAATTTCGTCCGCCAATATCCCTGTCCCCTTGGGTCTCGACCGCGACAGCCTTGAGATGAGAGATTTACTCCCCGTGGCAAACATGAGAGAATATGGCAGAATTCCCTCTTTTGCAATCTCTTGTTTGACTCGGGATCCTGTGAACGTCTGCGTCATGATGTTCGCGAAGGCGAAGAGGGCCAGGATCACATTGACGGCTCTAGTAGAGGTGGTAGAGGTGTCTTTCTTGCCAGAGATTTTCTCGAACATGGACGCCAGCATTTCTTCCTTGCCGCCTTTGTATGGTGATGTGCAGAGATAGCCGACATTGGCTAACGGATAGAACACCAGTGCGAACCCGAGAGCACAAATGGCAGCCTTGGGAAATGTACGCCTAGGGTTTCGAACCTCCGCCAAAACGTAGAATGGCTGCTCAAATCCGGAATACGGGAAGATAGCCAAGAACAATGTCACCAAATTGACCGCCGTTTGGGCTTTTCCTGGCCCAAGTGATCTGGCGACAGCCATCACCGTTCATGGTGCCGTAGATGATACCGATCAGGTTAATCACAACCACAAAGAGCACCTTTGCAACGGCGAACAAGTTGTTGAGACCGATGGCGAATTGCCTTGCGGAGATGTTGATCAAGGCACAGACGATCACCACCCCCAGTGCCCATCCTACGACAACCCCTCTCCCGCACCGGTCGTCATTTCTGCACCCCGGATCGGTGAGCGTGGCCATGGAGATACCGAACTGAATGGCGTTGCCTGCCAGGTGTCCAAACACGATGAAGATGACGCCGAAGACGCACGTGGCCAAGAATTTGGGTTTGTGGTAGATGTACTCGAGCTGCGTGTCACATCAGCCACTGCGCCAACAAACATTGCCTCATTCAGTGCTTTACAAAGTTCTTGTCTCCTCCGCTCCTCGGCGTCGACACCACGGCTTGCGTCCCGTCCTCGTCAACGTGGCTGAACAGGGGCACAGTCATGCCCAGTTCCAGCCAGCAAAGGAGCAAGCACATGATGATGATCCCGGCGACGACCCATAATGTGATCGCCACGCCTGGGCTGCCGGTGTACATCAGGATGCTTGCAGGTAGCGAAAAGATGCCCGTTCCTATGGTCCGGTTGAGGATGAGTGCTGCGACGGTGAACGGACCGAGTCGCTGTGCAGAGGTAGGGGAGAGATCGATACCCTTGAGGATCGGAATGTCAGCACATCCATGAGCTCTCATGGGGGTTTCCGGAAAGCATTAAGAAAACCTCACCTCTTTCCTAGCATCGAGTGCTGCAAGTCGGCGCCTTAGGTCGTCCCTGTCACTCAATGACACGCCTACATCTCGTGCTGCCACCTGCGGGTCTTCAGTTGCACTGTTTCCAAAGGCCATAATGTTCAATCGTCTCTCCAGTGTCAAAGAGCTTTTCCAGAAGTGCCAGGACGACAAGACCGTAGTGTTCGTGGAGGTGCTTGGCATATGCCGCCTTAATGAAAGACTTGGGTAGCTGGCGACTTCGGTGAACATGGAGTTTATCTCGCATGCTGGCGCGGCCTCTGCCTCCTTGTATCACTGTGGTGCACCGGCAGTGCATTCATGGTTACTTCTTTTCATCACCGTCGGCCCTATCACCCTGCAGGCCACCCGGGTAGGTAGCACTTGAGCTGTTGGCTCTGGCATATTCCATAAGACAGTTCGGGGCGAAGCCAATCAACGGAGTGTGTGACACGGCATCTGGCATCGAGCGTAGACGCAGCGACTGAGACAAACACTCTTCGTGCGCAGTAAGCCGCATGCCAAGCGGCTGGCGACAAGGCAGACTTTTCGAGCCGCGCACCTGGTTGATCAGTCTTTGAGCAGCGAGGCCATTCGTCGCCCCCCAGTTCCATCATCTCACCCTTATTCCCCAGTTTCCCCAGACCCTCCTGGCAACTGGATCGAAGTCTGCTGCGGTTCGCTCTAACCACCAAAGAGTATTGCTCCTTAGCGTGATGAACAGAATCTCCACGGCCGATGTCTCGCACAACTACAACCTCGAGGCTCCTGACGCAACTTTCGACTTGGTCGCAGTCGATGGGAACGCCCATCGGATCGTAGTATGGCGAGCGTGCGGCGCAAAGGATAGGCTGCGCATCAGCGAGACGATTCAGAAGGCAGGAGAGCCAGAGTTCCCATCGGGAGTCATCAGATACCTCTACATTGGCAGAGATGCAGTGCTGCCGATGTATGCCGTTACGGTGTACCGAGCTGCGGAATAGAACATCGAAGTGCGCTATGATTAGGGAGGCGAGTCTGTCATCTATTCGTTTCAAGACAGGGACCAGGCTCTTTCGTTCCAGGGCATGGTAACTGGGTACGATGTTATATCCTGCTTCGAGAACACACTGGTATACATGACGTATCGGCGACATCCCAACGAGTTAGAAAACGCCTTGAAGCTCAGGCCGGATCCAGAGTTCAGTGGAGTCGGTGAAGTTCAACTTTGGAAACGAAGGACACTGTCAGCCGGGACGCGGCCAGGCTTTCCTCCGAACGCCGCGGGCAGTGGGCCACGGTCGGATTTGAGCACCGGCTCCAGATACAGAGGGTGAGCGACAGCTTGAGCGTATATACCGAGCCCTTGACGGGACGGGAGATTTGTGTCTCCGAGCCTGTCCCCAAGCCATTACTGGTCATGTTCGTAAAGGAGAAGAGTGGCTCATACAGCATGCTTAGGACAGAAAGTTAGTCGATGCCCATGGCGAATCATCTCTCTCAAACTGGAATACTAACTTGGACAGTCCCCTTGCTATCTCCAGTCGTGAGGGAGAACAGTCTCATCCTCCAACCTAAATCCGAATCTGGAAAGAATAGTTTCACCGTCAAGAAGCTGACTTGACAGCTCTTGGAATCCAAGATCTCATTCGGCGAGGTCACTGTACAATCGGGCTACCAAGAAAATCATCCGGGACTCCCAGGTCGTCATCCTCCTCTGCAGCGGTGCCTAGAATACCAATGCTTCCTGCATTCGAGCTCCATGCCGAAATCTTCGAACGGGGGAACATAGCAGAATTAAGTGAAGAAGCCAGTCGAGAGGTAACAAGGGAGTTACGTAGCTAAGGGAATTTTCTTTGTTAGTTCTATCTTCTTTTGTCGGATATACAAAATAAGGATTCAATGCAAATTAATAAATGAAGGCACAAGCTCTGAGTCTCTGTTTAGAGAAGAGGATTGTTCTTATGAAATCATATCCGATGTCCGCGAATTATATTCGACTCAATTAGCACTTGGTAGTGCTGATTGGACCTTTCTGAAAGACCAAGACACTGTCAAACCAATATCTTCATGGTCGACATTAGAATTAACTTATTTTCCCTAGTCATTCTTGACAGACTTTTGGATGCTGTTATGATGGATGCTCAAATTTCAAAGCTTGAGGTAATTATAACCTCCATAAGCTGTAAGTTGAAGCACATGTCCCATTCATATAGCTGTAGTCGTCGAAGTTGGCGCCTAACAAAAATGCTTGCACTCAGGATAGCACTCGCCGCCAGACTTAAGAAGCTTAAAGCCGATCACTACATGCAGGTTCCGGGACGTTAATAATCCAGCACTGGGACTACCGCGCCCGTGCCTGATGAAAAGTCAGCAGATCATGGGCCCGGCTAAAGGTGAGGGAGGAGCTGGCGCTTGGCACCAATGACAACGCAAGCCAAGAGTGCAAGGATCGATTTACAGATGACTGTCAAATAGTCACTGCAGCCGGAAATTTACCAGATTGACCATCTGCCGGCATGCTGGCCGTTCCGCCGGCACTTCTACAAGTAGAAGACATAGGGTCCCATCGCCGCTACTTATTATTTACGATGCCGTGCCGCGCTGACTGGATGTGCGGTTCCTATCTCAGAGTAAGTGCTGAGATCGATCCCCAGGTAGATAGCCATGGGATTGCTGCAATTTGTCTTGACCCTTGCGACCGCATGCCATGCGGTCAACGGGCTCGATGCTGAAGTCGTCTCTGGGCGTGTGGCGTCGCCACGGGTGGATGCTATGCGGCGCGACTACAATGCCAAAGCATCACACTCTTTGCCCTTGAGAAAGGGTGTCAGGAAGCCGGGCCCGGGAAGCGCTCTTCAGCGGAGACAAAATGGCACAGCGCAAGTGGTCAACCACAATGACTTGTACTACATCGTGGACATTGAGGTCGGCGACCAGACCATCCCGGTGAATGTCGATACTGGATCGAGCGACACGTGGTTCGTCCAGGCCCCGTTTCAGTGTGTCGACATGATCGGGATTCCTCGACAGGTAAGCAGGCGCTCTTTCTTGTTTCATCTGTCCCACGTTTACTGCTGTCCGCAGACGAGCTTCTGCTGACTCCCAGGTCCGACATCAGATGAAGCACTGCGGCTTCGGCTCCGGCTTCAACGGCAACTTTTCGGGCGGTGCCATCCCCAACATCCGCTTCTCCCGCTCGTATGGAGACGGAACCTTCGTCTCAGGTTACTTTGGGTACGAGGACGTCACCCTGGGCGGGCTCAAGGTGCCGCACCAGCAGCTCGCCATGGTCAACTTCACCTACTGGTGGGGCGAGGGCCTGACATCCGGCCTGCTGGGCCTCGCCTACCCGTTCATGACGGGCATCGATGAGCCGTCGCAGCAGTACGACCCCATCTTCACAAACATGTGGAAGCGGGACAAGTCCGTGGCGCCCATGTTCAGTCTCGCGCTGTCGCGGGAGGACCCGGCCGCGAAGACCGAGAGCAGCTTGCTGGCGTTTGGGGGTGTTCCTCGCGGGGTCGACTACGATGAGGACTCGTGGGCCAAGGCGCCGATTCAGTCGATGGAGATGATGCAGGGATGGGGCATCGACAAGCCCGAGCGCGGCCTCTACCTTATTATCGCGGACAACTTTATTTACGGGCCGCGGAATGGGACCGCAGAGGATGCAAAAACGCTGCAGCTGGGCTCTCCAGCGAGTCTGGATGGCATGACGACGAATTTGACACAGTTCCCTGTGCTGATAGATGCTGGGTCGACGATGACCAGATTGCCGGCCGGTAAGTGCACATATCACTTCTGGACTGGGTTGCTCTCGCCACCACCCCAGGGGCTTTAATGTAGCTGACTGACAGATCCACCGCACAGCCATGGCTCGAGAAGTATTCGCCGCCTTTGATCCGCCGGCAGAGTATCTGTATAGCGAGGGTGCTTGGTATGCCGATTGCAAGGCCAAAGCTGCAGCCTTTGGCGTCACCATTGGGGGCAAGACTTTTTGGATCCAACCCTCGGACCTACTACGACAGAGTACTCGAGACCGGGAGACGAAATCCAAGTGCCGTGTGGGCCTCTACGACGACGAGGTGCCTCCGTACGTACTGGGCATCACCTTTCTAACCAATGTCGTAGCGGTGTTTGACGTGGGCGCGACGGAGATGCGATTTGCAGCTAGGAAACATTACTGAGAGCACTTCCATCAGAATCATCAAGTCCTTGGGAAGTCTTCCGGACAGTGCAAGATGGTAACGTTGAGGACAGCGTATGCAATGGTACAATCACTCCTACTGGTCACTACAGCTGGCGCAGATTCGAGAGGAGTGATGATACCTCAAAGCAGTGTTGCGCAAGAAACTCATTGTCTGCGCAGACCTCCGGGAAATTATGGATCAAATCATGATGCTACGCTGTGCCTGTATATATCTTTCAGCTATGTTTTATTCGTAATACACTGTTCGAACACTTGCAAGTGAAAACCGGCCTATCATCGAAGCTGTCTCAAGTTCGAAGCTGCACCACATGATCTAAACATCCTTTCTACTCCGCACCTAATATATCGGCTCTGACTCTAAGCTGCAGGAGGCGTCGAACTTCGGCGGGGTTTTGGAATCACAGACTACCTGCAATGCGAGCCACCCTTGGCGATGAGGGTTTGTAAGTTGGTCTTCCCTGCCATTTGTCGGCGACAGTACCGAAAGGGAGTTGAGATCCCAGCCTGCAAATGTGTGTCCATCTCCATGTGGCGGAGTTTGTCGGAGAATTTTCTGGCCGATCAGCCAATGAATGTCTTCACCTGACTATTAATGCCAGCCGAGCAATATTAATGACCGAGTGTGCAGCCGCGATCGATCAAACCCCCTGCATAGCTCTCCGAGGCTATACCATATTCGCGAAAGGGGGGTCAAAGCATGTGGGAGTGCAAAGTCTTGGCATCGTCCCCGTCCGACATCCACGTGCTTTGAGGTTCATATTCGCGCTTGGAGCGAACTAGTTATTCGGTCCGGCTGCGATCCAGATCTTGGCCGGGGAGACATCTCGACTCTGCAATCGGCCGAGCCGGCAGTTGAGGTGCGTTGTTATCCTGTTTATGCGGGGCTCCACGGGGGCTTGAAGCGTGTGTGCCTCGGAGAGATCTTAGCTAAACCTGGGGAAGGAGGCTTTGCACCTCTCCCCACCTGCTACGTCAATGAGCGCCGCTGTCATCAACGGGGAAAGATGAGTCCTACAGCCTGTCGTGGATGTAGGGATTCTCCTCGGCCTCAATATGGCCGCTTCTGATCAAAAGGGCCGACAGCTGCACTAGTATTCTGGGCGAGAGCTAAAGGCACCTTGCACATCAGGCACATCAGGAACATGAAGGAGGCGGTGGGCTTGAGTTGATGTATATATATTCAGGCTGGCTTGCTCATGGGGAAGGGAGACGGGTCAAGCCACGATATCGTCAACAATACTGGCCAGTACCCCGAGATCTCAGCAAAGAAACAGCCATCAACATGAAGATATTCAGCACCGTTCTTGCCACTCTGGCTCTCGTCCCTTCAGTCTGGGGCCACGGATACATGACGATTCCTAAAAGCCGCACTCGTCTTGGAGCAGAGGTGGTTATCTTTCCCCCGACATTTCCTTCTTTTGGTTATTGCACGAATCTTCCCTGAAGGTGGCTGACCTGAAGAAACTCTATCTATCATAGGCCAAGCTCGACTCTTGTCCAGAGTGCTCCATCCTCGAGCCAGTCAACGCCTGGCCCAACGTTACAGAGGCCCGCGTCGGCCGGAGCGGCCCCTGCGGCTACAACGCCCGCGTCAGCATCGACTACAACAAGCCCGGCAGCGACTGGGGCAAGGCGCCGGTCGTGACGTACCGCGCGGGGCAGGTCGTCGACGTGGAGTGGTGCGTCGACCACAACGGCGACCACGGCGGCATGTTCACGTACCGCATCTGCCAGGACCAGGCCCTCGTGGACAAGTTCCTCGACCCGAACTACCTGCCGACCGAGGCCGAGAAGCAGGCGGCCGAGGACTGCTTCGAGGCCGGCACGCTGAGCTGCACCGACGTCGGCGGGCAGCAGTGCGGCTACAACCCGGACTGCCAGCAGGGCCAGGCGTGCTGGCGCAACGACTGGTTTACCTGCAACGCGTTCCAGGCGGGCGACCGCCGCGCCTGCCAGGGCGTCGACAACGGCCCGCTCGGCGCCTGCTACACGTCCATCGCCGGCGGCTTCACCGTGACCAAGAAGATCAAGATCCCCGACTACGTCTCCGGCCACACCCTGCTGTCGTTCCGGTGGAACTCCTTCCAGACGCCGCAGGTCTACCTGTCGTGCGCCGACATTGCCATCACCGGTGGGTCGGGTACCAATCCCAAGCCTTCTACTACCGTCTCCGCCCCGTCAACCCTGACCACGACGACGAGGGCCTCGACGACGACGACTGGCTCTGGCTGCACGCCCGCGGCGAGCGTCGACGTGACGTTCAACCAGGCCGTCAAGACCAGCTTTGGCGAGACGATCAAGATCGCGGGCTCGATCCCGGCTCTCGGCAACTGGGACACGTCCGCCGCTCCAGCCCTCTCGGCAGCCAAGTACACCAGCTCAAACCCAGTCTGGACGTTGACTAACAAATTTACTGCCGGGCAGGCGTTTGAATTCAAGTTCATCAAGGTGAGCTCGAGCGGAGCGGTGACTTGGGAAAGCGGGCCGAACAGGTCCTTTGCAGTCCCAAAGTCCTGCGAGACGACGGCTACGGTGTCCGCAACGTGGCGGTAGAACATACATGATCGACTTCTTTTGGCTCGAGGACAGATGTGATTGCAAAGTATGCATGGACTGTATATATTAAGGTCAAGAATCATTGGTCGTTTGAGGTTATCACATTTCATGAGAACGAATATTTTGCATGTAGTGTATGTGCACACTTCGAAAAAGGCTAAAACTATCAAAGAGACATCTTTTGCTAGAAGATCATACCTCTGTACGTACCATCCTGATCTACCAATAATTGTTCCCATTGTTCCCATTCGCTTGGGTCGGCATTAAAGGTCAAGAGATCGGGAAACGTGAAGGGTTCGGTCGCACCCAAGCTGGCGACGGCGTCTTCGCCTTCCAGCACGTCATGGTCATCAGTCGAAACCTGTCCAGCAGTAGCGGGTCTGGCCTTCTGCATCGAGTCATCTTCTCCGGTCCCGGCATCTGGATTTCGACATTGACGAATCGCAGTGATATAGTACGGCGCAGGTGGTTCCGGAAGCCCCTCGGCCGCAGCAGCAGCAACGTACTCGCCCCAGACCTCCAGCGTCCAGGCGCCGAGGGCTTTGTAGACGGCGCCGGCCGACTCCTCAAACATCTGGGGGTAGTACGAGAAGACCCGGCCGATCAGCTCCCACACCCTGTCGACCTCGGGCCCCGTCCGGCGGCGCCGCGCCTCGATGAGCGCGTAGAGGATGGCGTTCCAGAGGAAGTTGGTCCCGTGGTGCCACATGTACTTCTCCAGGCCCTGGTGCCCGCCCCTCGTCAGCGTGATGTACTCGAGCTGCTTCATGGCGTTGGCGAAGATGAGGTCGCGCTCGCTCTGCGGCACCTCGCCGCCGGCAGCCCCGGCGAACTGCCGCGGGTCGTGGGCGAAGAGCCTCATCTTGTTGATGCCCGAGCGCAGCGTGATCAGCACGAAGGCGTCCAGGGAGCTCGCGGGGTCGCAGTAGCGCAGGAACCTCTTCTCCATGCTGTCCTCGTACTCCTTGATCATGCTGTCCTTCTGTGCGAGAGTCATGTCTGAATTGCAGAGAGCCTCCCATCGCAGATCGCCGGGATCGAAGGGCGTGAAGCTGCGGAGGACCTCGAGTATGGCGCACTTCACGAGGCAGAAAGTGACTTCTGTGATGCCAGGGCGCTCTTCAGGGAACTCGGTCATGTCGGGATGGAGGTCTCGGTCGAACACATTCAAGGGCACCTTGGTGTCGGCAGTACAGGCGTCAAGAGAGGGCCTGGTGCCCAGAACACCGGAGAGGCGAACATCTATCTGCACGATATGCCACCAAAGTCGCCGCCGCATCTCGGTCTCAAAAGGCGAGAGCCCGAGTGCTTCGCCGTCGCGGTGAAGCCCCATCCTGCGCGCGATACGGATGGCAATCCCGGACATGACGAAGATCGTGTCAACCCGGTATCTCTCCTTTACACACGTCTTTTGTGGGGCCGTAGATTAGAAAATCTCTAGGAAAGGCGCAGGACTTGGGCTGGCGTGCGACTCACCAAGAAGAGAACGTAAGCCCGGAGGGTCATCGGACTGGACGTTGACATGAAGCCCGCGTTGGTCAGTGCCTGCCGCGTGGCGATTCTGTACCGCGAATACAGGGCAGGTCTGGCGCCCTCGAGCACTCTCTGGCACTCGTCTTCTCCAAGTGTGGTGACGGCCGCAAGGCATATTGCAAACATAACGGCCTCCTCTTCTTTGGGGAGGCGCTGACCCTGAGACAAGCGCTGGTGTATCGAGGCCCATAGAGAAGGCATGTGCAGGATCTTCATCATTGGGTCGAAGCGATCGAGATAGACGCCTTTGATCTTCTGCAGCAAGGAAAGGGGTGGATAGACACCAATGAGGTCGTGAAGAGTGGAGTTATCCGTAGGCTCGAAGAACATGCCGCTTTCGTCAAGATTGAGGTCGTCCGTGGGTGTTCCGATACCAGCGACTTCTGGATGGTGAAACTAGCGATAGTCAGGGCAACGATATGACTCCCAATGCCGGAGGAGCACTGTGTGGCTTACCTGTGGTCCCATGTTTGACCAAGGTGCGCTGGGAAAGGATCAGGAATCGTGTCCGAATGGTCGAGTGCGGACTCGGCTTACCTGTCAAAATACCGCGACGCAGCTTTGTTTGTCAAGAGCCTTGGTTCGGACCCTTTGGAACTAACTAGACGATGTACATCCTGGCCCGGCGAATCCGTGGCAGCATCGGGATCGTGGGATGTCCTGTCCAGGTCAGCCACGCCTTTGCCGTTGCCGTTGTCGTCGTCATATTCATGCCCGTCGTCAGCATCGTCGGATGGCTCGACCTTGTGGCCGTAGGCACACAAGAGCTCCTCATACCGCTTCAGCCTCTCATGCAGACCTTCCTTCGGAGGCTTGGTTCTCTTTCGCCTCCCGCGCACCGGGGCCACAAAGCTGCACTGCTTCTCTGCACGGACGCAGTTGGTGCAGGGAGAGTGCCGGTCGCATTTGACTTTGCGCTGCCGGCAGGTCACGCACGAAAAGCTTTGGAGATTCCCGGCCGATGAAATTAAATTGGTTGCAGTCGGCTCGGCCATATCAGTGTGTGTTTTGAAGATGACTCAATGCGGGCGGCGTTGAGCGTTGTCGAGAGAGCGATGGTGGAATATCTCGGTGCTCGGGGGTGAAAAAGTGCATTTATGAGCCCCGAGCCCCAGATCGGAAGTTATTATTGGTGCCAAAAACGCCGTCAGATCTGGTGTTAGTGCCAAATCCGTTAACGCCGTGTTAGTCATTAAACATTTATAACAGACCGAGTTGATCTCGTAGAAAGACGACTTTTCTGTCTTTCAAAAACGTGGATAACTACTATTTCTCTTCTATCTCTGGTCTCAGTCTTTCTTTTGTTTCATACGTTGCCCAAAACTCAGGCCTTTTCGTTTTGTATCTGTTGGAACACTCCTCGTCCGTCGTCGCCATGTCTGGCACATCATCAGAATCGGGCGAAGGGTCCGCAAACACGGCCACTCAATCCCCTATTAGCGAGAAGATGGAATACCCGGGCTTTAAAAAGAGAATAGTCATTATGGCGGCCGTGTACCTGGCCCTGTTCTTGGTGACTCTGGTAAGCACGAGCCTCAGTCATAAAGTTGAGAAGAAAAAGACCAAAGTCTCCCAACCTCTTGTCTGACACGTCGCCGGATTCCAGGACCAAAACATCATCGCCACAGCCATCCCGAGAATTACAGACGAGTTCAACTCTCTGGGCGACGTCGGCTGGTACGGAACGGCCTATATCCTGTCCATGTGCAGCCTCCAGCTGCTCATGGGGAAAGTCTACAAGTTCTACGCTGCCAAGCCCCTGTTCCTCGCCGGGTGCGCCCTCTTCGAGATTGGCTCAGCCATCTGCGGCGCCGCGCCCAACTCGATCGCCTTCATCCTCGGCCGCGCCATCTCGGGCGTGGGGTCCTCGAGCATGTTCTCCGGCGTCATGGTCATCATGTTCCACACCATACCGCTGCAGCAGCGGCCCATCTACCAGGGCTTCTTCGGGGCCGTCTTTGCCGTCGGGTCTGTCATCGGGCCGCTCGTGGGAGGCACGTTCACGGACAAGGTGACCTGGCGGTGGTGCTTCTACATCAACCTCCCCGTGGGCGCCGTGTCGATCCTTGTCACTGCGCTCTTCCTCGACCTGCCCGGCCAGCGACTGGACGCCCGACCCGACGGGTGGATCGCCAAGGTGAAGCAGCTCGACCCCCTCGGCAACCTGGTCTTCCTGCCCGGCATCGTCTGCCTCGTCCTGGCGCTGCAGTGGGGCGGCACCGAGTACCCCTGGGACTCGGCACGCGTCATTGTCCTGTTCGTCCTCTGCGGCGTCTTCTGCTGCGCGTTTGGCGGCGTCCAGGTCTGGAAGGGGGAAAAGGCGACGGTCCCTCCCCGCATCGTCACCCAGCGCAGCATCGCCGCGGCCATCTGGTTCGGCTTCTTCAACGGCGCGGGGCTGATGGTCATGCTCTACTACCTCCCGATCTGGTTCCAGGCCGTCAAGGGCGTCAGCGCCATGAAGTCGGGCATCATGCTCCTGCCCATGGTCCTCTCCACCGTCATCGGGTCTCTCTCCACCGGCTTCGCCATCTCCCGGGTCGGGTACTACGCGCCCTTCTTCCTCGTCAGCTCCGTCTTGGTCCCGCTCGGCGCCGGCCTCCTGACGATGTTGACCCCGTCGAGCGGGCACCCCGAGTGGATCGGGTACCAGGTCATTTTCGGCCTGGGCGTCGGCGTGGGCACGCAGCAGCCCCTGGTCGTCGCGCAGACGATCCTGGACAGGTCCGACATCGCTACCGGAACCTCTATCGTCACCTTTACGCGCTTCGTCGGCTCGGCCGTCTTCCTCCCGGTGGCGCAGAACGTGTTCATCAACGGGCTGGTCAACAGGCTGTCCAACCTCCCCGGCATCGACCCGCAGGCTGTGATCAAGGGCGGCGCGACGGAGCTGAGGAGTCTCGTGGGCAGTGACGATCTGGCAGTGATGCTCTCCGACTACAATGCCGCCGTCATCGACGCCTTCTACATCGCAGTCGCGACTAGCGCCGTGACCATTTTCGGCAGCGTCTTTGTCGAATGGCGCAGCATCCACAAGAAGGCCGAAAGGGCCGGCTCGAGCAGTCAGGAGAGGGTGTGAGGACTGGTGAGACGGTGTGAGGTAGAGTTGGCCCGCTTCATGGAGAGAGAGCAGGTTGTAAAAACACTGTATAATAGAATATCCCACCACATGGCATTCTTGGCGTACGGACCCTCCGACCCCGGACACTAGGTTAGCACCGGCATTGGGTGGAGAGCCGTAGATCGATGTTGACAAAAGGGCGCGCATGACGTCCCTAGAGACTTCCCATGCGGAGGAGTATCAGTCATCAATCTTTGTTGGTCAAAGTCTCGCATTTACCATAAAAAAAAAGAATCTTCTGGTCATCAGAACGGTTTTCATATCTGCGCTGAGAAAACATCAAGGGAAACAGAGAGAAACTAAACTCGGTAAAAATGCCTACAGACGTAGAGAGCGAAGTCGTCGCCGTGGAACTACGGGTGCGAAATCAAGAGCTACACGATGCTGGTCTGGTCTGTGGTGGCGGCGACACGGAACCCAGGAGCTCGGTCGTCCATCGTTTGAAGCCGGTCGACCGCGGGCGGGATGCCTGGACAATCCTGATTGCGGGCTTCATTTTCGAGGCTTTCTTCTGGGGTCAGTACTGCCTACCTGCTTACGTTTGTCTGAACCCGGTCGAGCCCACGCTGACCTGGTCATCTTGATTCAAGGCTTCCCCATGTGCTTTGGAGTATTCCAGAACTATTACTCGCATCTTCCCGAGTTCCAGCAGGACAGCGACAACATCGCGCTCATCGGCGTCCTGGCCCAGGGCCTGCCCTTTCTCGCGGCGCCGGTCTCTACGATGCTCACCAAGCGCTTCCCGAGGTACCACCGGCATCAGATCTGGATCGGCTGGCCCATGCTGATCCTGGGCCTCCTGGCCGCGTCGTTTGCCCAGTCGGTGGACGCGCTCATCGGTACGCAGGGGGTCCTGTACGGCGTGGGCTTCGTCACGGTCACGTACCCCATCGTCGGCATGATCAACGAGTGGTTCGTCGCGCGCAAGGGCATGGCCTTTGGCGTCATATCGTCAGCCTCGGGCGCCACGGGCGCCGTGATGCCGTTCGTCATCGAGGCGCTGCTCGCGAGGTACGGCTACCGGACGACCCTCCGCGCCTGCGCCGTGGCCATGACCGTCCTCACGGCGCCGCTGATCCCACTGTTCAAGGACCGGCTGCCGGCCTCGGAGCAGGCGGTGCTGGCCAGGACCGACTGGTCCTTCCTCAGGAAGCCGCTGTTCTGGGTGTTTGCCTCTGCCATCCTCATCCAGGGTCTGGGCTTCTTCTTCCCCGTGGTCTTCCTCCCCTCCTACGCGTCGGCGCTCGGCCTGCCGTCGATGCAGGGCGCTCTGCTCGTGGCGCTCATGTGCATAGCCCAGGTCCTCGGGCAGCTCTTCTTCGGCTACATGTCGGACAGGCAGTCGGTCAGCTTCCTGGCCGTCGTCTGCTGCGTGGCGGCGTCGGCCGCGGCCTTCGTCTTCTGGGGCATGGGCAAGTCGATCGCGTTCCTGGCCGCCTTCAGCCTGGTCTACGGCTTCTTCGGCTTCGGCTTCGGCACCATGCGCGTGGCCATGGGCCGCGCCGTCAGCGACGACCCGGCCACCGTCTTCACCATCTTCTCCATCTACGTCTTCCTCATGGGCGTCGGCAACGTGCTCGTCGGGCCGATCAGCGCCGCCCTGCTGTCCCCGTCCAGGGGCGGCCTGGCGCGGTCGAGCTACGCGGCGGGCAAGTACGAGGGCACCGTCGTCCTGACGGGGGCCTCGTCGCTTGCCGCCGGGCTGGTCCTGGCGCTGTGGCATGGGTACGACAAGGTCCTGCGAACCAAGTAGGCGCTGCCGGTTCACGCGCGTTGCGGTCCGCCATGCCGGGGTTCCTGCGGCGCTACCCGATGCGGCGACGAGGAGACAGTGCGACTTGGGTTGGAAACGCCCTAGCGAGGCGCCATGTGGAGGGGGGTTTGTCTCTTTTTGTGATCTGAAGTGGCGGCTTTGGGACGAGAATCCATCTCAAGGGCGGAGCTTGATCGTCGGCCAGGATCTCGTGTCTCAGGTTGCCATTCTGTCGGCTCCACCTGCCACTTCGCTACAGCGTGAGCGTGGCGGCGAGCGAGCGAGCGAGCAGGGGTCTGCACGTAAGTTTCAGCTTGCGACCAGATGGTGATGCATAACCGACCACCTGAGAGGATTTCCTCGACGTCGCGCCATGCTCAAAATAGGAATCGGCACCATCCCAAACGTCCAGCTTTCTCGATCGACCCCGGCACAAGCCTTGGATCCCCATGATCCTGCACGTCTCAGCGATCGGTGGGCCCAGCTCCTTACCTGGATAGCACCATGCCAAGCATAGAACCATGCTTACTCTGGTCTTTTGACACCCTCGACATGGTCTGGGGAGGGTCGCATGCAGCCGAGGCAGCCTCTGCTAGTGAAACTCACGATGGCTGCGCCCCGACGGGGAGAGTATATAAGTGCCAGTGGTCCGGCGCTCGTGTCACTTGCCTTGTCCTGCTCCCTCATTCCTTTCAACTCATCCCTTTCACTTCAACTTCTTTTCTTGCTTTCTTAGCCGCCGGTCGGACTACTTCTCATATTGCCCTCTTGAAGAGAACCGTCACTTAACACACACACACACACAACCGACTCACCACCATGAAGATCTCAGCCACCGCCATCATCTTCGCATTCGCCGCGCTGGCCAGCGCCTCCACCGTCGACGTCGAGGGCGTCTCCGGCCTCCGCCGCGACAGCCTCGCCCTCGACACCCGCCAGAACCGGAACGGCGGCGCCAACAACGGCCGCCCCGTTCCCACCGGCGCCTGCTGCGTCGAGGCGACCAGCCTGAAGCAGGACGTCTGCAACGTCAACGGCCAGCAGGGCCGCTGCGTGCCGGCTGGCGTCAACAACTGTAAGCAGTCGGAGATATTTGATTACGCGTTGTGTGTGTGTGTGAATGAAACGCTAATATCGGTGTTCAACAACTTACTTAGGCGGCACACGGCTTACCTGCATCGAGCAGAACAGGCTGACCTGCAACCCCAACCAGCTGGAGCGAGGCCGGCCCCTGTGCAGACTTCGCCAGGGTGCGTAAGCATATCATCGTGGTGGACTCGGGGCCGTTCTGTCAACTCCCCAAGTCATTTAGTGTCGGTAGACAATTGAGAACAGTCAGACTTGTGATTTTTATTTGTGCCGCTTGAAGTGATTTTCGATGCTTCAAAGGAATAGGATGCCTACATAAGGCAGTGTGACATTCCATATTCTTATCAGTCGTGGGTGGGTTTCCATGCCTACATAACTGCGAAGCGGTACGGTTTCTCTATTTCTACTCTCACGGGATTAATGCCTGGCTCAGCCTGCATATTTTCTGCGTGGTAGCAATCCAGCTACATCTATTACATCTAAAATGCAATGACCCCCGCCGTCATTTGTGTATAGATATGTATGTATATATGCGCGCCTACTACGGCCTCAACATGAGACATATGAAAGACTTTCCGCCAAAAAAAGGGAGCGTGCAAGTAGTCAAAGTCGCTTCAGTCCGATCCGGCGCCGGTCGCCAATTCCAATTCGGAAGGACCTTGTCGGATTCTATGAGAGGTTGAGATGCCACAGCATCGTGTGCTGCGGCAGCATCTTGGCCTGCCCGCCTTGCTCGGCAGTGCCGCCGCCGA
The DNA here is from genome assembly GCF_004353045.1 of Thyridium curvatum. Lineage (NCBI taxonomy): Eukaryota > Fungi > Ascomycota > Sordariomycetes > Thyridiales > Thyridiaceae > Thyridium > Thyridium curvatum. The sequence goes on along the minus strand of NW_022156828.1, from coordinate 172,004 downwards.
GGCCGCCTCCCACGCCGTCGTCCTCCCTCGGCCTCTGCGGTATCGTCATGACCATCATCTCCGGCCCCGCAGCCTCCGCGCCGAGGCCGAGACCCTCCGTCGCGAACTCCTCCTTCTTCACAGGGATGGCCGCCGCAGCTGGCCCGCCGCCGATGCCGGCGGCGGCGGTGGTGGTGGTGGTGGTGGCGGTTGTGACGTCGATGCCGTGCTTGTCCTTGATGTGCTTCTTCAGGTTGTCGAGCCGGCTGAAGGTCTTCTTGCAGCCGGCGATCTCGCAGGGGTAGCGCAGGCCGCGGTGGTTGTTCTTGTGCTTGCGCAGGTAGCCCTTGAGGTTCTCCTTGACGCCGCGGGGCTTCCAGTCGCAGAGGTCGCACCTGAGCTCGCCGCCCTCGTTGTTGTCGTCGTCCTCGGCCGCCGTCGACTCGGCCAGCGTCGTGTCCATCGAGATGGCGTCCGACTGGAGCGGCGACGCGAGGTCGTCCGCCGCCGCCGCCGCCGCCGCCTGGGCAAACGGGCTGCGGACGCCCCGGGGCGCGATGTCTGGTGCTTCTGGAGGTGGATTCCGGCCTCCTTCCGGCATCCCTCTCGCCACAGGGCTCGTGTTGAAGTTGATAAAGTCCTCGAACGAAGTGGCGCTCTGCGACGAGAAGCGGTTCGGCCGCAGAGGGCCGCCCACCGGGGACATACTAGCCGCGCCGAGCGACGAGGCGGAGCCGATCTCGGGGATCGACGCCGACCTCGGGTTTGGCGGGGACGAGATGGACGGCGCGGAGCCGCCCGGCTGCCTCGTCGCGAAGCTCGCCCTGCTTCGCTTCCGGGGCACCAGGGACCTCGAGTTGCGGATGGTCGCAAAGGGCGGCTGGCCGTGGCGCGACGACCAGAAGGGCGAGGTGGATGCCGAGTGCGTGTGCCCGCGGCCCGTGACCGACGACGTCCGCGACATGGCGATGAAGCCGCCCACGCTGTACATGGACGGCGGCGGTGCGAACGGCGACGGCTCGGAATACGGGAAAGCTCCCGCAGCGGCGGCGGCGCCGTGCATGTGCCCGGGCGGAGCCGGCTGAGCCGGCTGGGTGCTCGGCGGAGCCTCTTCCGGCTCCGTGGCCGAAGGGGAGCCGAGCTGTGATTGGATCTGCTGTATGCTGGGCGAGGGCAGGAGGCCGAGGTTATCCGTGCCGAAGCCGGACCAGTCGATGCCGCTGTCGGCGATGAGGGTGTCTGCGATCGAACTCGGCGTCCACGCTGCGCAGTCGGTCCTCTGGAGGTCACCCAGCGCCGAAGGCGGGTGTGACGGTGTGCCAAGCCCAAGTGTGTGCGGCGCCTCGGAGCCTTGGGCCGGGCTGGCGAAGACGCCTGGACTCCCGAGCTGCGACGGGATGGATGGGTTCGAGAGCTGGTCCCAGGTCGACACGGGCGACTTGTCGCTGACGGACGACCCCTCCAGGAAGGCTTTGGTCAAGTCGGCGGGCGACAGCGCCGCGAACTCGTTCTCGGGACCGCCGCCGATCGGGGTCCTGGGGCAGTCGTCGATGCGGTGCGGCGTCCAGCCCGACCACTCGGCCCAGCCCTTCTCATCCGTGGGGAACTCGTGGCAGCGGCGGCACTTCCAGCACTCGAACTCGCCCTGTGAGAGCTCCGGGCAGAAGAGCAGGTGCTGTATGAGGCTCAGGGGCTCCGTGAAGGCCTCGCGGCACTTCATCATGGGGCAGAAGCAAGGCTGGGGCCATGGCGAGTAGATGGCCTGGGAGTCGACGAAATCGCGCAGGAACATCAACAGCATGCGCGCCGTCGTCGGATTCTGGACGATGTTCCTCTCGTACCTTTTTTGTTTGTTTCCCAAGGGTCCAATGTCAGCGCGGCGCGATTTGCATGCGTAGCAGCCAGCGGCCGGTCCACGACGCAGGCAGGCAGTCATGGCCACTCACAAGCAAGAGACAGACTGCTCTATCAGGGAAGCTCTCTGGCTCGCGCCATTGTGAGGCGACTCGAACAACATGGATGGATCGCCGGCCGGTTCAACCATCTTGGGTCTGGGGCAATGGAGGCGCGGGGTGATACCGACATTGGCACGCACTGTCGAGTCGTCCCGTCTCGGCCAATGCTCGACGTCTCGAAGGAGAGATGCTGAGATGCAAGCCCGTTGTCTCGCAGGGCAGATCCGGGGGCTATTATTTGATCGTCTCGGACGACGGCGGCGGGAAGGGGGGGAAGGGAAACGCTTCGTTGGGTGCAGGGAGCCCAAGGCGGGGGGGCTAGAAATGCAGAGCGGCCGGGAAATCCTTGCTATGCGTGTCCTGCCGCGGGCTCTTGACAAATTCCTTACGCATATAGTACGGGGTGGTGGTGGTGGAGGGAGGCGGAAGCTTGAGCGTTGGCTCCTCCTCAACGGGTGCAAGCCGTGTGCCGCAATATCGCCATCTTGGCACTGCCAAAGTGCGAATCAGCCTGCCGCGATGGCCCCAGCAACAGCACGAGTCTCGACCCGGCGGGATGTCGAATGGGGAAAAGAGCAAGTGTGGAGGGGAGGGAAGAAAGAGGGAGGCAACGTGTGTGCGTGTACGTATCTGCGCGGGCGTGTGTGAGAGTGAGAGGGAGAGAGAGTCGCAGAACGAGAGGCGCAAAGGCAACACACGGCAAAGGGTGGAACAGAGAACAAGCAATGGTCAGCCGGCCGCGTTGCTACTTGGCTTTCTTGATTTAAATGAATTGTCTTTGCACCCTTCCTGGATCTGCAATCTTGATTGATAGACTGGACTTGGGCTCTCGAAGAGCACGAAACGAGCGGGCCCTCCCCCAGCCCCTACACCCCCTGCCATTCCTGCGCGATCCACATGGCGAACGAGCTTTGCAACGCGGGGATGGGAACGTGTGATTGATCGACTAACATAACCGGTTATGACGGGGGACAGGGGTGGCTGCTGCCACCCTCCAATACTTTGTACACGCATATATAGCCGGGAAGTCAAGGTCATATGTGGCTTGGGGGAAGGTGGCCCGCATCTCGGCTCGCGTGGGGACCAGACTCCAGGCGATAACTCGGTGAAGCTGCTTTCCTGCTTTCCGAGGGGGTTCGACGGGCATCTCGCTGAACTGTTATCTGCCGTCTTGGCGAGTCCGGGGCAGGGAGATGAAAGCTGGACGGCTGGTTCGACTTTGCGAGCGCACATCGTTCGACGTCGCCGGGAGATCACCAGCAGGCGAGGTCGAGCCGTCACCGCCACCGCAATGTCACCGGGAATCACTTGTGGGGTCCGCATCTTACAGCGGCTCTATATAACCTTGGACTGTCACTTGACCGAGCACGCCGCAGTTCATATAGCATGTCAGCAAGCGAACGGCCGATGCAGTAAAGGTCGTGACCAGCCTCGACATTGCTAGATGATGAGAGATCCGCGAGACCGACTCTGTCCACACAAGTTCCGGCGCTCTTTTCTATTCATTCGCAAAAGGCGTGTCAATAATCTGGTACACCAAGCCCGCTCCACCGTGGCTGATTGGTTGCTGCGAAGAGGCTGTTCCGGCTAAATAGGACCCTGGTCCCAAAGCTTGAATCACAGTCCAGCAGGATGGGATATGGTGTGGTTGGTTTGCAAGGCCATTCAGCGAATCGCAAGCTTGGTCCGGATGAGCGTACGATCCTAGTACGAGGGTTGATCTTCTAGGGCAATAAGGTCCAAGCTGTCACCACCCTTGTCCTGACGTCCGGTCAAGCCACACGACTTCAAGTTTGATGGCGTAGTGGTACTCTCTATGAGAGATAACTTTGTTAATAAACGGTCGCGGCTGGTGGCAACATGCATGCAACAGATGATAAGTTCAAGACACAACCCTCTGTCCAGACAGTCAGTGTCTTCGGATAGTGACATGAACTTCAGCGCTTCGAACAAGTAAATACTTCGTCTATACTCTATAACCTGCTTTGCGACTCTTCTTGCACGAGCCGCACAAGGCCCTCCTGGACGCATGTGGCGACCAAAACTCCGTCCTTGGTCCAGACCTTCTGCATCACCAACCCTCTCTCATCACCTGCCCAAGGCGTCCCCATCTCCACAAACATCCAATCATCTGCCCTCACCGTCATCTGATTATGGAAGTAGATTGTATGGTCCAAGCTGACCATCATTCCAATCTTGGAGTGGCCCTGGGCCAGCGCAGTCCCTGACGCACCTCCAGGCGATGACTTGATCTCAAGCTCCTCCTCCCGTGCCAAGTCTCGGACTTTGCGTCTCGTAGTCTGGGTGTCGGGGGAGGAAGAGACGATAGTGTCGACAGTCTTGTCATTGTCGAAACGAGTCACTCGATGCGCGCGAGAGACCGTGCCGATGAAATAATTGTCGGTAATGTATGCGAGCGCGGCGAGATGGATCTTGTGAGTCGGGTCGTCGTTGCGAAAGTTCTCGCGCACTCTGACCCATTGGCGCATCCGCTGGAGCTCGGGACTTTGGTCTCGCGCCTTTATGGGCAGCCGGACGCACTCGAGATGGCTGCCGTCTTCGACCTGGCTCGTGCTCGTCAAGAGGCTCCGGTCCACGGGCTTTCCCGGCGCCGACGGAGGTCCCCGGGCAAACACCTCGGCCGGGAAGGGCGTCTGGTGCTCAAGCATCTTCTGCCGCCGCGTCGCGCTCTCGTGGACGAAGCTGACCACGGTGGAAAAGACGCAGTGGCCCGACTGGTACGCCCTGACCTCTCTGATGCAGATGCTCTTGCCATCGCGGATGCGCTCGGCGCGGTAGACGACAGTGACGTCTTTCCTGACCGGCCGCAGGAAGTGACAGTGCATGCTGTGCACGAGGAAATGCGAGGGGATGGTCTCCTGCGCGACGAGCAGGGTCTGCGCGATGACGGCGCCGCCAAAGACGCCTCGCGCCCACAACGGCTGCCATAGAGGCATCGCGTTGGTGTATACATCTCGGCCCTGGCTTGGGGCCGGGACAATGCCCAGCGCGCGATCCATCTGTCTAGCCGGGTTGCTCCACGTCGAGCAGAGCAATAGAGAACCGTCTTGATTTCGACCTCTTTAGCAAGTGGAGTCGGGCTGCGTAAAGTGTATTGAGGCTCGGGAAAGACTATATCTTAAGGATTTATTTCAATGATAACTCGAAGGCTAAAGTCTAATAATATATGAACGTTCGTCGAGGTCAATGAGAGGCGCACATGTCTTGATCAGGGCGCGATACTGGTCGGTATTCCCCTGACCGGAAGCGGTGAGAGGCGGCACAATCGGATGCCGAGGCATTGGCGAGGAAGTACCTAGGCTTTCCTTTTTCTCCACTCCTGTTCATCATGTACAAGTACTTGGACAAGTATCGGCATGAACTGATTTGCGGCTGTGATTTCCCCCTTAAAAGCCGGAACACCACCTCCACTATCACAGGCACTTTCACGGGGGTGGGATTACCAACGACAGCAACAGGTGTTGTCTCGGCTTTTAAAGGGCTATGTCTCTTCCAAGGCAAAGGCAAGACGAATGAAAATACCCCGAGGCTTGAGTTGGGCACAGCAACACAGCCTTAAAACAGTCAATTTGAATCCCACACGCGCAGACATTCCCAGCGTTCCTCTCCTTGTTCATGTTTTACTACATCACAACCCCGGCATCCGCCGCCTTATCCTGGCGCTCAGTCAGGCCGAGCTGCCTGTTCTTGAGCTCGTCGGCGTCTGTGATACTCATCGGGCCGGTCTTCTCGGCATCGCCGTGGACCCCGGCCTGGGCGTTGGGCTGGCCGTGAAGTATTGCAGCCTCCTCCTGCCTGCGCTGCCGGCGGGTGAACCACATGACCACGGGCAGCCACGCGGACAGCGCGAGGGCCGCTGCGAGGCCGGCGCGGTAGCCCTTGTAGAACCGAGGCGCGTCGACCGTCGCGACAAAGACCTGGTTCCACCACGTCCCCTGGGCCAGCCCGATGGCGTTGAGGCTCCCGATGACGATGGCGCGCTCCTCGGCGTCGGCCGAGCAGACCATGTGCGTCCAGCTCACGATGATGGGGAAGAGGGACTGGATCGTGCCGGCGACGTAGTACGCAAAGAACTTGGCCCCCTTGGGCACGGTCCAGGCCACCAAGATGGACTCGGACACGATCTGCGTGAGGCAGATGGCGATGACCGAGTCGATCTGCGAGCCCCTCCAGTCGTTGTAAGTGCCCGAGACCAGCATGAAGACGATCGACACGGCCGAGTATACCGTGGGTAGGTTGTTGATCTGCGGCACCGAGTACGTCTTCTCGGCCTTGAGCCACAGCGCCATGGCAGAAGTCGTCGGCGCCTGGTAGACAAAGTACATGAGCGAGAACCAGGCACACTGGTGACAAAATTCTGTTAGCATGCCGCCGCCGCACAGGAGTGCACGTAGTTGACTTGCCAGGATCCAAAAGTGCCACCTTCCAAGCACGCGCTTGAACAGCGAGAGACCAAAGTTGCCGAGGGGCTTCCGATCGTCCGCCTCGAGACGCCTCATGCACATCTGACGCTCCCTCTCGGTCATCCACCACGTTTTCTTCTCATAGAGCGGGTTGGGGACCATGACTAGTCCCAGCAGCACCAAAGGAAATGTGACGAGAAAGTCTAAGGCCATGATTAGCGTCGTTTCGGCTGCTCTGCTCTGCACCCAGCATCCAGAGGTCATCGACTTACCAATAATAAAGAGCCATCTCCACCCCCGGAGCCCCAGGTGACCGTCCATAGTCTCATAGATGCCAGCCTGGATGTACCCCGAGAACATTGTGGCGGCAATACCGGACGCGGTAAAGATGCCACTGCGCTTATTGATCTCGTGGTTTCGGTACCACGTGCCAATCATGAAGTGCAGCCCCGGCCAGCTCGCCGCCTCGACAAAGCCGACAAAGAACCGCAGCGCGTAGATCTGCTCGACGGTCTTGCACTTGTAGATGAACAGGACAAAGACGCTCCAGAGGAACTCGGCGGCGGGCAGATACCACCGCGGAGACAGCTTGGTCAGGAGGATCTGCGAGGGTATCTGGCCCACGATGTACCCGACCTGGAACCAGGTGATCATCCAGTTGAGCTCGTTGCCATAGAGCTCCAGGTCTTCTTTCATGCCCGAGACGTATGCATTGTTGATGTTGTTGCGGTCGAGGTCCTTGGCGAAGAAGGTCAGGCAGCAAAACGACAGGATGGCAAGGTCGAGCTTGCGGACGAGCTTGACCTCTTCCTTAGACGTGCCAGGACGCGTCCAGAAGAAGAACCTATCACTAGTCTTCTCGTAGATCACAACCTCTCGAGCATCTTCCGAAGTGGCAGCGGCATCGGTCTTTTTCCTGCTAAAGAGACCCATACTGACGAGCTAATTACCCGCAGTAACAACAAGAGTAAACTATGATATGGGCATGCGTGTTAGCCGGACTTGTGTCGCCCAGGCAGGTACTTGCGGGTAACAAACCAAATAATTGGGGAGATATTCGGCAGGTATATCTACGGCTGCTCGTACCGCACTCTGGTAACAGCCCTCTCGTATCTCCTCGAGACAATGCAAAAGAGATAGGGACAGGCCCTCCGCAATCAGAGATACAGTATGGGGTAGATATGGATCAACAGTTCCTCTTGTGGATACAGAGTGGGTATGGGGAAGATACGGGGAAAGATAAAAGTCGGTGGCGGAGATTATCCCTGGCAGCCCAATCGCTCGTTCCCGATGCATCGGCATTTGCCTACGCCAAGGACCGGCACATGCAAACGGATGAGTGAGCACACCCGTCCAAAAGGCCGACTCGGTGCGGTGTTGATCAAATAGTTAAAACGACACCTCTTTGGAGACTTGCTTGAGTCGATATCATGGGCTGTCTCATCCAATCAAAATGGCCCCGTCCATACTGTCCAAACAGAGCCCGATCATCATTGTCGGGGCGGGTTGCTTTGGTCTCTCAAGGTTTGCATCCCGAGCGGCTTGTATGTATGAGCAGCGAGAATGATCATTAACATGCACCGACAGTGCACTGTACCTGGCGCAGGCAGGATACGTAGGCATCACAGTATATGACAAACAGCCTTACGATGAAAATGCCTACTCTACCACCGACGGGGCAGACGCAGCCAGCGCGGACTTCAACAAGGTCATGCGCATGAGCTACGGAGAAGAGATCGAGTATCAGCGCCTAGCCTGGGATGCCATCCAGATCTGGAACGTTTGGAACAAGCAGATTCAGTCCTCGCCGGCTCAGGACTTGCCCCGTGGTCTCGAGCCGTCGGACCGGGTGTGGAACAACTGCGGGTTCCTGCGCATGAGCACCGACGGCCAGCTGAGCCAGTTTGAGCAGACGACCCTGAGAAACATCACGCGGGAAGGCTTGCGCTCCACTCAATTCGTCGTTGGAGACCCGGAGGACGAGAAGAGGGTGCCCTTTTACTTCAAAGACGGCGAGTGGGAACGCAAATCGGACCCTTTTCTCCGCAAGCTCCAGGGCAAGAGCCTCGCTGGTGTATTTGACACGACGGCCGGCTTTGTCGATGCCAGCAAGGCCTGTACCTGGGCGATGCATCTGTGCCGGCAGCTAGGCGTCAGTTTTGTGCTTGGCGAAGAGAGTGGCCAAGTCTCTTCCTTCATCAGGTCTCCAGGCGGCCATACCACTCTTGGCATACGGACAGCGGATGGTAAAGAACATCGTTCTGAACTTCTCATACTGGCGGGTAGGTGAACCAAAACACTTTACTGCCTCAAATCATCTGTCTCGAGAGCGCTGAACACCCGTCAACACAGCCGGCCCTTGGACGCCGTACCTGTTCCCCTCGATCGCGCCCCTGATGGAGACAACAGCAGGAAGCGTCGTCTACTTCCAGTTGCCGCCGCAGAGCGAGGCCCCGTACCTCTGGGAGCGCTTCTCGCCCGAGAACTTCCCAGTCTACGCCTACGGGGGCTGGACCAAGGGGCTCGGCATCGGCGGCTTCCCGCGCACCGAGGACGGCGTCGTCAAGATCGGCTACCGCGGCGCCAAGTACACCAACTACGAGGACGTCGCGGACCCGATGACGGGGGCCCGGCACCGGATCAGCGTGCCCAAGACCAGGTACTGGCCCGAGCCGTCCGAGCCCGCCGTCACCAAGCAGGCCGTGGAGGCGATCAAGAGCGTCGTGCGCGAGGCGCTGCCCGAGCTGGCGGAGCTCGGGATCGCGGGCTGCCGGAACTGCTGGTACACCGACAGCCTGGACACCAGCTTCGTGATCGACCGCGTACCTGGGGACGAGGGCATGATGGTGTGTTCGGGCGGCTCGGGCCACGGCTTCAAGTTCCTCCCCGTGCTCGGCCGAGAGGTCGTCAAGATCATCGAGAAGCCCGGCGAGAAGAATGCCATTGCGAGGCTCTGGCAGTGGCGGACCAGGTCGAGTGGTCCACGCAACGGGCTCGAACAGGGGGAGGCCGGGCCGCGGAACTGGAAGAAGCAAGAGATGGCGACCAAGAGTGACTGGACATTTGATGACAACAAGGCCAAGCTTTAGACTAAATAAGACGCTTTACCCTGCCGTTCCGTTTTGATCAAGTATCAACCAAGGAGAGCTAGTGTACTTGGATTGACAACCTTGTCGTTTCTCGAACGAAGACTATTTCCGCATATTCTCACAGTGCGAATCTGGCGATGACGCTTTTGAGTAAAATCCCATCACCGCATTCAGCCCCGAGAATTCGAGTCAAAGGTATGTTCAGTCTAGTGAATCCTTTTCGTTTATCCATCTACTAGACCTGAGAAGAAACAGAGAACCTGGAGCAATCTGCAAGATTATACCTATACTTCTGTACGCAGTAAAACATCTCTATCCAAATACCTCACATTCGCAAAGAGCATCAGTGTAGGTGCGTACCAACACCCTCACATCATTCATTTAGTCTTCTCCTGCCCCCAGCCCCCACCGCCAGGCGTCTTGATAATGAACTGGTCCCCGGCCTTGAGTTTCACGAGACCGCGAGGACCAAGGCTCATGAGTCTCTGCCCTGCATCGCCGATCCTCCTCGAGATGAGGTTCTCCCCCGGCGCACCCGGATCGCCGCCGTTCAGGCCGTACGGCCGTGTCACTCGCCTCTCAGAGATCATGGAGAAGGTCAGCGGCTCCCTGCACTCGATGACGCGCTTCACGCCCTCGCCGCCCTTATACTGCCCACGGCCGCCAGAGTCGCCCCGAATCGAGAACTCCCGGAGGATGATGGGGTAGCGCTTCTCCAATATCTCGACGTCCGAGATGCGCGTGTTGGTCATGTGGCAATGAACGGCACTAGGGCAAGCAGCACTCTGTTAGTTTCACCAGTACCAAGTCACCCCGGTGAAGGGAGGAAAACTCACTCAGCGCCGTTAAAGCCTTCGCCAGCTCCGGAGCCGCCGCATATTGTCTCGCCATAGGCGAATTTGTACCCGTCACCTTCCTTGACATCTCTACCGCCAAAGAAGCCGACACTGTTCATGCAGCCGTGGCTAGCAGCACAAGCCTTCCAAAGAGTGGGAAGATTAGCCGAGCCTGGTCAATCTTCGGGGTGCGATAAACAGAACTCACCTCAAAAGCCTTGAGGATAACGTCGACAATCCTCTGGCTTGTCTGCGTGTTCCCTGCGTACACCGCGGCGTACTCTGACGGATTGAGGATGCTCCCTTCTGGGTTGACGACCTCGATGGACGACAGGCAGCCCTGGTTCAGAGGGATTTCGTCATCAATCAGGCAGCGCAGCGAGTAGATGATGGCCGAGAGACAGATGCTCTTGGGCGCATTGTTGTTCCCCACGACCTCGGGTCCGGTGCCCGTGAAGTCAAACGTGGCACTCCCATCCTCATGGATGCGGATTTGCAGCTGGATACGGCTCCCGTTGTCCAGATAGTCAACGGCCTCAAGGGTGCGCCCGCCGCCCAGCCTGGCCGCCGTTTCCCGCAGGAACTTGCGCACAGCCGTTTCGGCATTGGTCTGGATCTCATCCATGTAAAACTGACAGGCGCCGCATCACGCGTCAGATACGCACATTGAACGACAAAGATCGAGCATGACTGCGTCAAGGGGACTCACCTGGACGACCTCCCTGGGGTATTCCTCAAACATGGCCTGGATGAGCGCCGCCCCTTTAGCGTTGGCGGCGACCTGGGCGCGCAGGTCCGACAGGTTGTCGTAGATGCTCGACGTGCCGACGCAGCCGGGGTACTGGGCGGGCTCGTCGATCAGGATGCGCCGCATGCCCTCCTCGTCGAAGACGCCGTTGGACACGAGCTTGAAGCTGACGATGCTCGCGCCCTCCTGGTATATCTCGGTCGCGTTGGCGTTGCCCGAGATCCCCTGGTATCCGCCGATATCTCTGTGGTGGCCGCGCGATGCGGTGTAAAAGATGATGTCTTTGCCGGCCGCGTCGAAGACGGGGGTTATGACGGTGATGTCTGGGAGGTGGGTGCCTCCAGCAATGGGGTGGTTGGAGACAAGCACATCGCCCGGCACGAGGGATGGGCCGCGGTGTTGATGCTGGTACTTGACTGCGTAGGCCATGCTTCCAAGATGGACCGGGACGTCTGCAAACAGTTAGACCAATGCTCCGGTATGACGAAGTATGAAGGGGAGAGAAAAGGAGAGAAATGGAGCTGGGTTCGTACGAGGTGCGTTCGCGACCAGATCCCCGCTGGGTCCAAAAATGGCACAGGAGAAGTCAAGCCTCTCCTTAATGTTGATGCTGACAGCCGTCTTTTGCAAAGTCCGCCCCATTTGCTCTGCAATAGACATGAATCCTACGCACGTTAGAAAGAAAGCAACATGAGAAAGAGCATGCTTTGTCTTACGATGGCCAAAGATGGAAAGCTTGATCGGGTCAGCCTGGATATGACCAATCTGCTGCACATTACCACCGACTGGGGCTGCTGCAGGGTATTCAGGCTTTATGCAGAGCACCACGTGTTCCTTCATGATCCGAGCAGATGCATTTGGAGTTACAATGATTGTTTGCGTGTTGTCAATAACGATGGCGGGTCCGTGGATCTCGTTGCCCGGTCGCAGATCTTCGAGCAAGTATATCGGCGTATCAACCCATCCACCGGCAGCGAAATAGGTTCTCTTAGTCTTGAGGGGCTGGGCGTCATTGATGAATTTGGTCATCGCGAGCTCTTCGTAGAGGTTGTGCGCAGGGCGGTCGTGTTCCTTCGCGACACCTCTGACCCGGATGTCGTCGACAACGATATTTCGCGAGGGAAGGAGGAAGGTGAACTCTTGGAGGTGCATGCGCTCGAAGGCCACCTTGAAGTCGCCGTCTTTGGGCAGTGGCACCATCATCTGCGTGTCTGTACCCTCGTATCGGAGATTGAGGAAGGGTTGCACCTCGACGTCCTCGGTCGAGGTCACGCCCTGTCGTAACAGGCCATCTAGTGCGCGCTTCTTCAACGACTCGAAGCGCGAGGTGATCTCGCGTTCTGCGCTGTCGTTCAGCACCAGAGAAGATGGCTCCTGCACCTCTTCGACTAGGTTGGCTAATGCCATACCATAGGCGCTCAGTATGCTGGAGTACTTGTGAATGACGACGGTATTGATGCCCAGATGCCTCGCAATGGAGCATCCATGCTGGCCTCCAGCGCCTCCAAAGACCGCCAACCGGTGAGCAGACGTCTGATAGCCTTTGCCTTCAGCCAAGGCCCGGATAGGACGACACATGGCCTCGTTGGCCACCGCCAAGAAGCCCAGGGCAACTTCTTCGGCCGTCATGTGGCCGCCCGTCTCGGCGTTGATAGCCTCGGTCATCTGTGAGAACTTGGTCTTGGTGATCTCGTGGTCGAGTGGGAGATTCTCATCCGGCCCAAAGATGGACGGGAAGTACTCGGGGAGGATCCTGCCGAGGAACAAGTTGGCGTCGGTGACGGTCAGTGGGCCGCCCTTGCGGTAGCAGGCGGGCCCGGGGTGAGCTGAAGCGCTTTCCGGTCCGACGACGAAGAGGCCGTTCTTCCATGCCAGGATACTGCCGCCTCCAGCTGCGACGGTACTGATATCGAGCTGCGGCGACTGGATCGTCACACCAGCAGTAGTAGTCTCAAAGACATGGCTCAAATCTCCGCCGTACCGACTCACATCTGTCGAGGTTCCACCCATGTCGAACCCAATGACAGGTACCCGATCATCCGGATGCCAGCTCGTCTTCGCGTAACCGACAACACCGCCAGCGGGGCCGGACAGTATAGCTCGCAGGCCGGAGAAGGCTGAGACGTCAACCAGGCCGCCGTCAGACTGCATGAACTGGACGCGTGTGCCTTTCAGGTTTTCCTTGAACCCTCTGCGGAAGTTGGCGATGTATTTTTTTATTTCCGGGGTGAGATATGCGTCGGCGGTAGCGCTCATGCCGCGTGAGATGAGCTTGATCATGGGGATCAGGCTTGACGAGGTGGATATGCTTGCAAAGCCCAACTCTTGAGCGAGATCCCGGATCGCATCCTCGTGGTCGGGGAAGCTGTAGCTGTGAGCCAGGCATATACAGATGCTCTCAAACCCTCTCTGACGGAGGTCTTGCAGTAACTGCCTGGTACTCTCCAGATTCAAAGGCGTCAGAATGCGGACGATGTCTCCGCTCCTGCCGACCCTGAGTGCGGGATCTGCCTCGGGCCTGATCGAGCCAACGGGAAGGGAATCTTTTGTTGCATCCTCCATAGTGACTCGCTCATCCACCTCGATGACTTCCGAGTACAAAACCTCTGGTTTCTTGATGTTGAGGTCAAACAGCTTTGGCCGTGCTTGGTACCCAATTGCTAAAGCATCCTTGAAGCCCTTGGTGATGAGGAGGGCGGAGCGCTCCCCTTTTCTCTCGAGTAATGCATTGGTAGCAACCGTACTGTCGGTGCTGTTAGTGAAATTCGTTCCTGATAGTTTCTCAATGCGAAGTCTTGCTTACGTTCCCATCCGGATCACGCCGATGTTCTGCGTGGGCACTTTGACATCCCTAGGGTGAGGCTCTCCTGTGAATTTCTCCAGGATCCTCCGAATGCCCTCCGTGGGTGCATCTTCGTAATTTGAAGGGTCTACAGATAGCAGCTTGACAAGGATATCATCCTTGCCAGCGCCGTGAGGGATGCCGATACAGTCAGTAAAGGTGCCGCCGCGCTATGCAATACGTCAGCTGGTGATTAGGATGCTATTCTCTCGCAGCAGTTGCATACTCACGTCAATAAAGATATCGACCTTTGGCACGCCCCCATGCTCATCTTCCGTTCTGTACGGCATAGTGATAAACCCCGGCTTGGCATTCGGATCTCTGGCGTGGGGAAAGGTAACCCTTGACGCCATGCCGGCTACTTAAGCACAAGGCAGTGCTTCATACGTGGACGAACCAGGAAGGTCGTATTGCGCCCGGTTTCCCGCTCAACCACCGGTGAATGCCACCTCCACAGCATACTGGGCGAACACAGTAGATATCGGCTTTTGCCGATAGCCCATTTTCAAGAGGCTATCCACGACCTTGGTGTGCAGCAGGGATCGGCCATCAAGGCGGGTCATGTACTTCTAGAGGTATCAGCAACATCCTCTGGACCGTCGATCACAGGAACTCCTTGTCGGACTCGTGCCGACGTGCCCATGTAATTACCAATATCAACCTGCCGAAGCAGCGCCAACAGAGGAGTTGCTCCTGCTCCTTGCTAGATTCCATGTACGCACCTTGTTTTGCACTCTGCTGAGTCTCACCCCATCGTAGGTACTTGTTCAGGCGACGGCTTGTATCCGACCCCGCAGTCCCCGCCGCCGATCGGTTGCTCATTCTTTGCGTCCATGGAGGGCAACACGGAAGCACAGAGCCCCCGAGACGGGCTCTCCGCGAGGCTTCGGAGAAGCTCCCGTGCGTCGACCCTTCATTTCCCAAACCACGGCAGTGGTAAGGAGTGGGGATGATGTACTGATATTGTTGTTGTGCGAATTATAGATGCGTGCCAGAGATGCCGAAGGAGGAAACAAAAGGCAGGCGACTCACCACATGCAATGAATGATAGTGCTTCACGGCTGACTCTTGCCGCCTCTCGCTCTAGTGTGATCTGCGTTACCCAAAGTGCTCGACCTGCGAAGCCGCGCACGCATCATGTCTGACATACGATATCGAGAAGCAGAGCGAGATCCCGCGAGGGTACATCTCGACTCTCGAGGCGCAGGTCAGGGACCTCAAGCTACAGGTGGAGGAACTAACAAAATCCCAAAGCTCGCAAGCCGCTGAAGGTATTTCCGTCGCCGCCACCATGGCCGACGAAAGCTCACGACCTCTTGCGGATGCTGGTAGTGCTACCGCCGCTGCCACGGTGGAGTCTGCGGCTTCGGACCCGCAAGAAATGGTCAGGTCCATGGGCCTGGTCCTACTGGAGAGCAGCAACCAGCCTCGGTTCATGGGCACGAGCAGCGGCGTCACCTTTGCCAAGATGGTGCTCGCCGCCATCAAGGACGACGTCCTCAGCGTCAATGACGACACCCAAGGGCGGCCGAGGCGGCACTCCAAGACGCCGATTCCCTCCATGGCACACATTGCATCCTCACTCCCTCCACGCCATGCAGCAGAACACATCGTCGATGCCTACTTCACCTATCGGACGCCGCACGTGCCCGTGCTTGACCGCTCTCGGGTCCAGGAGGCGATGCATCGCGTATACCAAAGTGCAGATCCCTTGGGCAACACTCCGTCCGGCGTATCAGAGCGGGACCTGTTCATTGTGAACCTAGTCTTTGCGGTTGGGCTCCACGGCATGCCTGTCGCTGGCGGCGGCAGGCCGTCTCAGAGCGAGGCCTGCTTTCACTCTGCGCTGCAATGCGTCGAGTCACTATTGGCGTACTCGCCCAGCAACATTGAAACTCTGACTGTCGTGTTGCTGTTGGCCCAGTACATCGCACTGAACCCTGGACAAGGCAGCCTTTGGCAGTTGAGCGGAATTGCCCTCCGTCTGGCCATCGACCTGGGACTGCATTGGGAGACAAGCCACATCCTGGCCATGCCGCAAAATCTGTTGAACCAGAGACGAGTACTATACTGGGCGACTTACCGTTTAGATCGTTTTCTGACCATTACGCTTGGAAGGCCATTCGGCATTGCCGAACTCAGTATGAACCCCGGGCTCCCGGATCCGTACATTTCGGCGGCGGCGGATACGGCGGCTATGGAGCCGACAAGTGCAGAGGTATATCATCAGCGCTGTGCGAACCACATTGTGAAACTCTACAAGCTCGAGTCGGAGATCAAGCATGTCCTGTATCACCAACTGCAGGGCTCGTCTCTAGCGTATCCGCGCGCGAACTACGCTCTGTGGGTTCGGGATATTCAAACCCGCTTGCGCGAGTGGCAGGACGATATCCCAACGAGCAAAGAGGACGGCCAAGAGAGCATCTACAGTGTCAAGAGCTGGTGGGCAGCGCACCACTGCATCGCACTGCTGCTCCTGCACCGGCCGAACCCGAGGGTGCCGCTGCCGACGACCGTGTCCCTGCAGACCTGCTTCGACGTCGCCCGCCGCTCCATCCAGGCGATCAAGACGCTGCAGAGGGAAGGCAGGATCGGGGTCGTCTGGGCCTGGGTGCACCACCTGTTCCTCTCGGGCCTGACCATGATCTACTGCATCTGGGAATCGGCCGAAGTGCGCGCGGCGGCGCCCATCGTCGAGGTCATGGCCGCCAGCCAGGACTGCGCGAGCACCCTGACGGCCCTGGCAGAGCACTTTGCGGACGCGAGCGGGTGCAGGGACGCGTTTGAGAGGCTGTCGTCGACCACACTGAAGTGGCTGCTGAGCCGAGACGGAAACGCCGGGGCCGAGGCGCAGCCGCTGCCGTCGCCGCCGACGCTGAACAGTGACATGGACGCGCTGAGAGAGCTTGTGCCCTTCTCGTCATCGGGATGGCAGCCCGAGGGGTGGACGAGTCTTTTTGCGGACGAGCCGTACGAGTTTGCGCAGTTCTTGAGCACGGCGGCGCAGTGGGAGGGCGACATATTTGGGTCCTTTGTATAGCTTGGTGGCGGGTGCGAGTCATTTTGGTAGTATGAACAATGAATCCACGAGCCTTGGACGTCATGCCTATTGTATTGTATTGTATTGTATTGTATTGCTCTCGCCATGCTCAGTAATGTTGACCAAGTAATGGATGAATAATTGGAGAGCAATATCCATCCAACTGAAGGCAGTTACGGAGTACGAAGTAGGGCTCTGTGGAGTGGATTTTAGGATGCAGGGGTGGGAGCCACCTGACGGCAGTTGGTGGACAGAACGGCCAATTCCCACCCACCCCAACACTTCTTCTCTTCTCATCCTTTCATCCTCGAGCATCCCTCCCTGTCCCATAATCGAACATCCCCAGCCATGAGCTACGAGTCCCTGATCGACCCGATTGATTGATCTGATTGATCGACAGCAGCTCCAAATCTGCTGCCCCACCTAAGCTTGACAAGTACTAAAGAGCTTTTGTCAAGCCCACGAAGCATTCAACCCAGAGCCGACGCGGACACACGCGTGTACACGCGCAAACCCTCGCCCGGGAGAGCATTTGCAGCAACAAGACCGCCAATCGATCACAGCTCTCGCCGCACTTGCCATGGCCAACCAGCCTCCTCCCCCAAACCAGGAATGGTTCAATGGTCCTGCCAGGGCTTTCATGCAGACCATGCCCCAGCAACCCGGGCCCCCAGGACCCCCAGCGCCGCAACTCGGACCCCCGGGGCCGCATCCCAATGGCCACCTCCACCATCCTGGCCACCCTCCTCCTCCTCTTGCGCCTCTTCCGCCTCCAATCCAGATTCTCGGCCAGGCAGCGCCCCCAGAGATGTACGGCCTCGTCCATCACGAGTCAGTCGGCCCCGAGGCGCGCCGCCTGTGGGACATGTTCCTGGCTGGCCGCTACGACTCCATCGATGAGTACCTGCTCGCCCTCAACCGCTACGGCCGTGCCGCCGGCTACGCCTTTGTCAAGCGCCGGTCGACACGGTACCGCGACGGCCAGGCCACCAGGTACGTCCTCGCATGCGACAAGGCCAACAAGCGGCCTTCGCAGGCCACGATCCGCAACCGCACCACCGACAAGACCAACTGCCCCTTCACCGTCCAGGCCGTCTATCTGGGCCACAAGTGGAGGGTTGAGGAGATCCCGGGCGCAACGCACAACCACCCTCCCGCGGAGGATCCGTACAAGCTTCGATTCCACAAGAGGCGCACCCGCCTGCAGAAAAACGGAGTCATCGAGGCGTCCCCGGAGCCGGAGGTCCAAGAGATCCCTCCGCCGCCACAACCCCCGGTCGAGGGCATCAGGATCGTGCTAGAGGTATGTCTACCTACCCCATCCTCCTGTCGCACTCTCTCCAGACTCCTCTCTGTGTAGGCAACCCACTAACAACAAAACGCAGATACGTCCGACACCCGATCGATACCTCCAGGTCGACGCGTTCATGGACGAGATACCGTCGAAGCAGGCGCAGATCATCGGGAAGTCCATCAGGCTCCCGATACCGGCCGACGAGATGGGCAACATCGACATATCCATCCTCCGGCGAAGCAGGCTCATCAACACGCCCATGGAGCACCTACAGCCTGCCCCGATACAGCAAGCGCAGCCCCTCCAGCAGCCTTCTCACCAGGCGCCAGAGGCACAGGCGACGCCACAACAAGCTCCGCAGCCTCCACAGCCTGCGCAGCCTCCACAACCGGCACAGGCTTCGGAGCCCATCGAGATCGAGGAGTCGTCTGATTCCGATGAGGAGGGGGAGGAGGGGGAGGAGGAGGAAGAAGAGGCGTCCCCAAGCTGAACTGAGGATGTTGCACAGAGCAATCATGATTAAAACAGTCCTCTGCTTTGCGCTCTTCTCTCCAGCAACGGTTTGAGCAATCACGCATTCCCACGATCCATAACTGTCGGGCTACCCTTTTCCATGGAACCTAGACACGGGCTTCCACTTGCTCTCAACCATTACGCTACACGTCTGCCGTGGAACCGCCGAGCAATGCACGATGGGCTGTCCTCCAAAGGTGTGCAGTCGTTCCTCGTGCGTGGCTGCGTGCACATTCATTCTCGGCGTCGCAGACACTACCCGCCGTCCAGCGGGCACCCGAGCGAGTTCTCGAAGCACTTGTGTGTTAACAGCATCCGCGCCCCGAGGCTTGACTACACACCCCATGAGCCTCCCGCCTTCTGCACAATCCTGGCTCGTGGCGAGGAAGGATGGTAGCTCGTACGCCATCTATCATCTGGGGAGCTTTTCGGAGTGTCCATCGGCACGGCCAGCGATAGCAAGGCTAACTCGCATGCACACGGTCCCACGCCGCTCACGACATTCGGCCTCGAAGTTGGGTGCATCGACACACCCCGAGGTTGCGGCACATTGGGAAACCAGGTAATAAAGACACCCCATTTTGAAGCGGTATTGTCAGAATGAAACACAGCGCCTCAGGATCAGAGGTGCGGTCCGGTGGGCGATTCGCGGGGGCTTCCTACAAGTGATTTCAAGGCGAATGATGCTGGGAAGTCAAGTCCTGGCACAGACAACCCCAGGTTCATGTTACAACATAATATCCTCTCTATTTGACTACGGCCCCAAAACTCGTCTAATGTAAAACCCCGCCGAAAGGGGCAGGATAACGAAGGTTGTAAAGGGTATCATAAATCATATAGTACCGCATAAAGTGCAAGCCCACAGCGGCAAAGAAACAATGAAAAAAACACGACCATCTAATCCAGCGCGTCTCCCACCCCATCTCCCTTTTTTTTACCTCCCGCCTCGTCCACCGCCACGCCTGCCGCGCCCGCCGCTGCCGGCACTGCGTCCCTCGCCGCCGCCTCCCTGCCCGCGGTGGGCCCGGGGCGCGTCGGGCACGACGACCAGGCCCCGGACGCCCCGCAGCCCCATCTTGCCCACGGTGCTCTTCTGGAGCGACGGCGTCTCGGCCGCGCCGAGGGCGTCTCGCGCGTAGATGTTGGCCTGGGCGACGAGGTACTCCTTGTCCCACCTGAGCGGCTTGAGGTAGTTGTTGTAGTAGCCCAGCCAGGCCTGGTAGATCTTGGCCCTCTGCGCGTCGTCCATCCGGGCGGCGATGTCCTCGACGGCGGCGGCGGCGGTCGCAGAAGTGTCGACGTCGCGGGCGACAAAGGAGATCTCCTTGAGGGTCCAGCGCGGGAAGAAGTCCTCGGCCTCGCTCACGATGAGGATGCCGCGGCCCTCGGCGCCGGCGCGGGCCGTGCGGCCGAGGCGGTGGATGTACGACTCCTTGTCGGCGGGGATGCCGACCTGGAAGACGGTCGTGACGCCGGGGAAGTCCATGCCGCGGGCGACGACGTCGGTGGCGACGAGGATGCCGTTGGCGGCGTCGCGGTAGGCGTTGGTCACGCGCGTGCGCGTGTTCTGCGAGATGCGCGCGTGCAGCGTGGACACGGGCGGCAGGCCGAGGCCGGCGGCGAGGCTCGACAGGACGTGGCTGTAGAAGTCGGCGGCCGCGGCCGTCGGGGCGAACACGATGGCCTTGAAGGCGGCGTGGCCGACGACGCCCATCTCCTCCTTGACCGCCGCGACCATGGCGGGCGCGACCGCGGCGAAGGTGGGCACCTTGACGAGGTGCTGCGGCACGCGCTGGTGGGTGTTGACCTCGCCCTCCGGGATGGTCGAGATGAAGCTGTAGCCGGGCGACAGCGCCAGGGCGGCGACCTGCCGGACGTGGGGCGGGACGGTGGCCGAGAACAGCATGCCCTGGCGGTTGGTCTCGCGCTTGTCCGGCAGGCAGGAGATGATCTTCTTGAGCTCGTTCAGGAAGCCCATGTCCAGCAGCCGGTCGGCCTCGTCGAGAACGAGGGTATCGAGGCTGGAGAACATGTCCTTGATCATCTCGTTGGACATGTGGTCGTACAAGCGGCCCGGGGTAGCGACCAGGATGTCGCACCCCGCCAGAATCTGATTTTCCTCCTTGTTCTTGTTCGTCCCGCCGATGGCGATGCAGACTCTGCAGGAGGGGATCCTCTGCAGCAGAGCGCGGGCCTCCTTGGCGATCTGCATGGCCAGCTCCCGCGTGGGCGCGATGACCAGCAGCGAGATGCCGGACTTGCGGGTGCGTTTCTGGCTCAGGATGGTCTGGATGGCGGGGAGCAGGAAGGCGACCGTCTTGCCGGTCCCGGTCTTGGCCTGTACGAGGCAGTCGCTGCGCTTGGGCGGGAGCAGCTCGTGGAGGGTTGCGGCCTGTACGGGCATCATGTGGTCGAACTTGAGATCATCGGTGATGGTCTGGATGACGGTGGGGTGGACCAGGTTCTGGCCGGCGAGGTCGGCGAACCTGGGAGTGTCCATAGGGACGGGCTCGGTGAGCGGCGGAGTGGCGACTCTGGGAGTGCCGATTTGCGGCGAAGGGGAGGCGTCGAAGGCATCATCGTGGAGGTTGGCCGCCGGGCCGTCGTTCTTGGACGGGCCTTTCTTGTGGTGGCGCCAGGGACCCTGACGGCGTCCGCGACCGCGTCGTGAGTCGCTCATTACAAGTGCAAGTGAACCAAAAGATTCTCGTGATTCAGCAGAGAAATATTCGAAAAGCGCCGATCTTGGTCGCTATTGTTGGGAGATGACGAGGTTGAGATCACTTGAAGATGTCAAGGAAGTTGAGCAGGTTGAGAAGATTTGCGTAAATATTTATCCAATTCAGGCCTAGTCATGGTGCGATAGAGGATTTGATAAGAGATTAGATAACAAGTCCCCTTCGTGCCTGTGTTGCATGTGATGTCCTGGACTCCTGGTGGATATGACAACTGAACGCTGGTGATTGGATGGTTCATCAATCAAAGATCCAAGGGCAACTGTGAGTCGTCTGACAACTGTCGCAAACGATTGAATCATTGCTAGGGTCGCTCTCCGAACGACACGTTGGTTGTGTAGCAGGACCTCAAGACCGAGGAACAGAAAGTCTCCTCCCCAAAACAGACACCCGAATCTTGATCGGCGCTTATGTGAGCCCTTGGGATTGATTTGATCATAGGTAGTTTCATTCTCTGTACAAGTACGGAGTACAATAACTACCCCCGCACTGACATGGGACACCATCTCCGCATCCATACACATGTGCCGAGTGCCGTGCCACCGGGGGTGAGCCTCCTGCGCGGGGGTGCGGGTGCAGGGCTTCTTCGGAACGATTGCCCCGCCGAGGCGGATGTCGGCAGCAATGGCAGACACGGGAACAAATAAATAAATACTGTCTTTCACCTCTCGCCGAGACTGCTCCGCGGTTGCAAATACACTCACTTGCTAAGCCGGAACTCGAAGTGCGATCATTCTTGCGACTATGGCAATCCTCCAATCCGTGCTGTCCGATGATAGAGCGTTGCTCAAGGGCCTGTCCCTGATCGCTGGATGTCTTGTGCTCATCGTCACCATCAGCTCCTGGGTCCATTCCGCACGTCTGCCCAAAGGAGCACGACTACCTCCAGGACCAAAAGGCATGTACCTCAATGAACGCGGCCCTCTTCTACTGTATACCACTCGACTGACACCGTGCAGGCTCCCCCATCATCGGCAACCTCAACGAGATACCACCCCAGCATTCGTGGCTCAAGTTCAAAGAATGGGCAGATGAATATGGGCCTATCGTTCGATTGAGGCTCATTGGTCAAGAGCATGTCGTGCTTTCGACCGAAAGAGTCGCCAATGACCTCCTGAGAGAGCGCGGAACTCAGTATTCGTCCCGTGAGCAAACTGTCATGGCGGCGCAGCTTTTGTCGGGAAACCTGAGGCCGCTTTTATTGCCCTACAATGGTAGGAGACTCTGACCATAAGGCAAAGCCATGAATCTGCTGCTGTTACTGACAGGAAAACAGATCTTTGGAGGCGCGTCCGCAAATTGATGCACCGCTTAACGATGCCGAGTGCCGCCATTTCTTATGAGCCAGCTCAATCCCTCGAGTCCAAGCGCACGCTCTACAGCCTCTTGCGGGACCCTTCAAGATACCAAGAAATTTTCGAGCAGTATTCGGGCGGCCTCGTCTTCAGGATCGGCTACGGCAAGGCCATCATCACCGGGAATGAGAGTCAGCTCCGCCGTATTCTCGAGGTCGCCCATAATGTAGAGCGTATCGCCTCACCAGGGGCCTATCTTGTCGACACGGTGCCCCTCCTAAACTACCTTCCCGAACCATTAGCGCCTTTCAAACGCGAAGCCAAGCGACTTCATGCTCTCGAGCTAGGCCTTTTCCGAGAGCTATTAGAGGACACAAGAGCTGCGATGAGGGCAGGCACAGCGAAACCAAGTTTCGCACAAACCTTCCTCGCAGAACAGGAAAAGTTCGACCTCAGCAATGATGAGGGTGCGTATGTTCTCGGGACGCTCTTCGAGGCCGGCAGCGGGACCACCGCGGCAGCCATGATGAGCTTCTGCCTCGCCATGACTTTGCACCCTGAGTGGCAGAAGCCCATGTGGCAAGAGCTAGACGCGGTCTGCGGTGATCGGATACCAGAGTTCGACGACATTCCCCAGCTCCCAACCGTTCGTGCTGTCATCAAGGAGGTGCTCCGCTGGCGTCCCGTGACCGCGGGAGGCGTCCCGCACCAGCTGACGCAAGACGACGTATACGATGGCATATTCTTGAAAGCCGGGACCATTGTCCATGCAAATCAATGGGCCATCCATCGGGAGGAGGCTCTCTATCCGGAGCCGGAGCGCTTCAACCCGGCTCGGTGGCTGACCCCTGGCTATCCAACTTACCGGGAGCCGCTGACCAAGTTCCCATCCCTTCAGAACTACTCGGCCTTTGGCTTCGGGAGACGCATCTGTCCCGGTATGAACATTGCCGAGCGCTCGCTCTACATCTTGACAGCAAGAATAGCATGGGCCTTTGAGTTCTCTAAGAAGCGAGGACCTGGAGGACAAGAGATAGACGTGCCGCTGTATGATTATGTCAGCGGCTTCAACACACAACCCAAGCCCTTTGCGTTTGACCTCAAGCCGCGCAACGAACTTCGAAAGACTATAGTTGAGCAGGCCTGGAAGGATGCCGAGGCAAGTGACCCTTTACGAGGCCCGTCGTCCTAAAATTCGACTGGACTAGAGTGGACGAGCGTGCTCTGTAAGCGACGTCGGTCGAGCCACCGCATTGCATTGCGATAAGGGCGAGCGAGACACGCCCCGGGATAGCACACTCACATTCGCTGAATGCGCATTGATGCTCCTGCGATTTACCACGGCAATCATCAACCAAGACCAGGGGGGGCGTTTGACTCCATGTGATTTTCCAGGATAGGTATGTGGTAGATAAGCGCAAAGATCCGGGGGACAGTTGCTTATATTGGTAGGTGCCGAGCCGATCGATCTCTTGGCACGCTGTGAGACCAAGTTCGGGAGTTACGCCCGCGCCAAGAAGGACGGCTTCGAATGTGGCCCCGTTACGATGACACGGCGTTGTTCTTCAGAGCTGGCTTGGATGGTTTTGGAATGAGATAACTCTTCACGCCGGCCGTTCAGAGTAACATGGCGCCTTGTTGCGATATTACGGTAGTATTCATACGAGACAGTTGGATAACCTTCCGTAATAGGATAATAGCTTCTCAACTATGTTTTCTATAAGAGCGCCGGGGAGAATCAGACGAAGGCTCATGGGGACCAGCACCTCTGCGTCTTTTGCTCGGCCGTCTAGCTCGATTACTTGATTGTATACCTGCCATTGTCATCATGATTGTGCCACGAGTTTTCGCTCCCCTTCTGTTGGCCCTCGGCGCCTCTGCCCAACAGTTTGGATGTGGAACTGCCGATCCGGACAGCGAGCACATTGGCATGTCCAAGGTTCTCGCCGCTCAGGAGGCACGCAGAGGGGGCTCAGGGAACCTCACTGAGCGCGCCACCATCAATGTTGGCGTTTACTTCCACGTCGTGGCTCAGTCCCAGACCGTTGCCGGCGGATACCTCACGGTAGGAACAAACTGCAACCGCAGGATACCGATCCTCAAGCTCCCGAATGCACAGCTAACCTCTTGGACAGGACAAGATGTTGTCTGACCAGCTGGCCGTCATGAACACGGACTTTGCCCCTCACGGTATTTCCTTCAACCTCCTCGGCACGGACCGCACCGTCAACCCAAACTGGGCCGTCGACAACGACGAGCTGGCGATGAAGACGGCTCTCCGCAAGGGCAGCTACTCCAACTTGAACGTCTACTTCCAGACTCGCCTGACGGACAACGCCCTGGGCTATGCGTACTTGCCGACCTCTGTCACGTCTGGCAGCGCTGCGTTCAGGCGCGACGGCGTGTCGCTCAACGCGCAGACGGTCCCCGGTGGCTCCCAGACCCGCTTCAACCTGGGAAAGACGGCCACGCACGAGGTCGGCCACTGGCTCGGTCTGTACCACACGTTCCAGGGCGGGTGCACGGGTAACGGCGACTTCATCGCCGACACGCCGGCTCAGGCGAGCTCCTCGTCCGGCTGCCCCGTTGGCCGTGACTCGTGCCCCAGCCAGCCTGGCCTGGATCCTATTCACAACTATATGGATTACTCCGACGAGTAAGCAATCCCCCCCCCCCCCCCCCCCAAGATCGAGGATCGACCACAGATGAGCTGACCGGATCTTCTAGTTCCTGCTACGAGGAGTTTACGCCCAACCAGCAGGAGCGCATCTACAGCTTCTGGAACACGTATCGTGGTTGAACAAACTTGGCGGGCCGGGGGCTAGACGGAGATGGAGACGGGCTTTTGATGATTCTTGATGCATATTCTACGGATGACGCGGAGCATTTTGTACTGCCGGTTGGGAGGCAGTTTTCATGACGTGAAAGAGAAGCGGGTGCTTTGGTTGAGAGGGCGTTGTGTTGGCAGTCATGCGATAACATGGAAACTTGTATATTGAGCTGTACATATTTGAATATGGTTGAATCTGCTTCTAGTCGCAGCGCCAACCAACGGCGATTTGAAGGCTCCGGTGGAACTGGGGTAATTAGTTCTTCATGGAGGCTGTGAAACTCCCTGCGACTCGGTGTATTTACCCATCCCGGTATCGAGGAGAAAAGGATGTATTATACAGGTTGTCGTTGCAATCGATAACTCCGCTTCGAATCTTGAAGTATGTGCGATAACTCAGCCGGTCGCTGAATCGAGTCTGGAAAAAGGGCCTTTGTCTCTCATCAACATATCGGCCTACCATCCGATCACACCCTCGTTCGCGCATACCACACCGCACCAGCGAGCACCAGCAGGGGAAGCCCGACATACCCGCACAGCATCGCCAGCGCCGCCGCGAGCATCGACCGGTGCAGCCTCCTAAACTCGTTGCGGAAGACGCGAGACTCGTTGAGCCGCGGGAACGGCACGTCGCCGGGCGGCACCTCTTTCCCCAGGAACGCGCACAGCGGGCCCCAGCCCAGGTCCGCGAGGTCGATCTCGAGCAGCCGCCCGGGTGGCACGAGCCGCCGGACGAGGCCGTGGTGGCGCTCGTAGCCCGCGCGCAGGACGCGCCGGTCCCGCAGCTTGCGCAGGTCGCCGACGCCCAGCATGCCCGCGTACATCGCCCACGCCGCGCGGCCGTCAGCCGCGGCTCGAGCCAGCGGCCGCTGAGCCGGGCGAGGGCTCCGGCGGACGAGGGCAGCACGAGCGTGCCGAGGAAGCTGGCGGCCCAGGAGTCAAAGTCGCACCGCACGAGGACGACCTTGGCGTCCGGGTAGGCGGCCAGCAGGGACACGGCGAAGGGCGTGACGTCGGTGAGAGCCTCGCAGGGGCCGAAGTAGGCGTCCCAGTCGGCGGCCGTCGTGTAGTCGCCGCCGGCGTAGGACGGCAGGCTCGGGACGTTGGCCTCGGTGACCTCGGCCAGGCTGCGCCACTGCTCCATGTCGGCGACTATCGCCGAGGAGTGGAAGACGTCGCGGTATCCCAGGATGGTGAGGGCCTCCTTGAGGGACTGGGAGCCTGTGCGGTAGAAGCCGAGGGATATGACCTGCTTCTTGCGGGGTGGGCCCGGCGCGAAGGGAGTGATGTTGCCTGGAGGCGCCATCTTGTTCTGGCCGAGATCGATTTCCAAATCAAGAGGCGGTTGATTGTGAGACTCAAGACGGCTGACGCTACCAGTCGAGTCTTGAAGCCCGTCCGTATAAGTGTTCATGGGATTGTTAGGTGACACGATGGCCGCATGGGCGCTCTTGAGGCCGAAAAGTGTGATGTAAGAAGGATCGGCACCATGCATTATGGCAGTCGCTGGTAGACCATGAATTGTGGAATACAATACGAAAGCGGCTAACAAAGGAGTTTTCTAACCGGCTCTTCGTATCGAGGCAGCCGGTGGCTAGACCTGGCACGCTACGGGCCCGTGTAATCGAAAAAGCTGCTTGTGTCCTGTGGATGGCATTTCTTTTCTTGTCCGCCATCCCCGCTTTCATGTTGGGAACAAATGAGATTCCTAAGTCAACAAGGAATGAGATGGGCTCCGGGGCTCTGCCGGCAGAGCAGCACATAAACTCAGGTCTTCTTTTAGTGTTGGCCATGGGCCTTTAGTATTCGGGACTGCTTTTTAATTGATGAAGAGAAAGGCCAGGTGTTGAAAACGACTCTTTCAAAAGCGTAATTACCTCCGGAGCACCCGTCAAGCCTAATACTGCTCGAAACGTACAGGATTCAAGCACTATAACAACACTTGGATCAACAAGCATCCGGGCAGCACCTCACAAAACACTGCTTGCCAGCAGGGACGGCAACTGAGATTCAAGGGAAAGAGTCTCCCGGGATTGAATTTCGTTTCTGATCTTTTTCTATCTTCCGTGAATGACAAGCATTCTTTTTCCCCATACCGTAGCAGCCGCTACTTCACGCCTCCGAGTTCCATCATGCGTTCCCCAGCCTGCAATCTTTGCGGGAATGTTAGCCCATGTTGGGTCAATGTTGAGAAAGGAGTGAGAGGAGACGTCAGTCGTACCTTCGCGTGTCGTACCTCGCACGACGACTTAGGGGCGCATATAGTAGGCGGCGATAGCCATGCAGCCGAGGGAAGACGTGGCAAGAATCGCCCAGGTGAGCAACTTAGCCATGGCTTTGACCGCAGCGGCCTGCTGGGCAGCTTGGCGATCTCCCTGGGCCTGAAGAATAGCCTCATGGATCTTGCCGAAGCCCTCGTGGATGCCCGCCATGTCATTGGGAATGTTGTCACCAAACTGGTTACAGAGGGTGAGGTTACCGTCGACAATGGCGGCATTGAGGCACGCTGCCATCCGGGACGCCATCGGGCCGTCTGAAGGCAGAAATACCGCCTTCAGAACGGAGTTGGCGTCATCTCGAGGATTTCCCTCGTGGTGGTTGCGGCTACCTAGGTTTGCGGCTGTGGAACCTATCAGCATCACACTGCGCACGGCTTCGGAATGGGGTTGTAAATGAACCTACCGGAAGCGCCAGCCATCTGGCCGATTGCATTCACCGCGGCGTTGGCGATTTGATCCATGTCGGTGGTATTTGTACCAACGACGATGATTCGGATGTTCGAAGAAATGGCGCGAGTGACGGTGATCTCGTTGCCTTCTTGAACGACGGGAGTGGGGGGTGTCATGGCAGAAATGACGGGGCTAGCAGACATCGTGGCGAGGGGTCTTTTATCTTTTCAGACTAGAAAATGGGATCGAGGCCGCGATGCTCGGCAGAAGGGGCGTTGCTCGGCAGTAGGGGCGTTGCTCGAGGTCGGTTGGAGTTGTGATGGCCTGGACCGACTATCGATGGTTTGGTGGTGGGAAATACCTAGCAAAAGCATCCACACGCGTTCTTATACAGAGACTGCTGGACCGAGCGTCAAAAGGCAGAAGTCTAGTCTTGCAATTCACTCTAACTCAACAGCCCTGTGAGTCACTACCTAATGTAACTCACTTGTCCCAAAAATGCCCTTGTCAACTTTCAAATCATTCTTCAAATCAGCTTTGGGCTCACTTTGGTTTTATCCCCAGTGCCTATGATGCCTTGGAGAACCCAGTTAGGTGGAGTGCCCAAAGGGAAGGGGCTCCTTGCATAGACTCCTCCAGCACAATTCTAAGTAAAGTGTCTCGCTATTGTTGGTTTACCACGTCAGGTTGATGGGAAGGAGGGGTTTGCCAGGGCTTATGGGTAACAGTTCTATTATTGATAATAAAAACATTGATAGAGCCATCTTGGCTTTCATCTTTATAAGGTCAAAGATAGTTCATCCAAGATGTTCACACAAAGTCATCTTTATTTGGAGGATAGCAAGGTAAGGGACAAGTCTCATTATCCTAACTGTATCTAAGTTGTCTAGCTAGATAAAAAGGAGTGGCACCAAGAATATACTTCTCTCCTGATTCTGGATAGATCGATCACAAATGAGAGGATAAAATAGCGGTACCGCTTAGGGTTACAAGCCGGCTCGACGCCACACGGAATAGTTGGCACTCTCTCTAGGCTTCTGAAACTGGCACCTTTGAGCCTCAATTGACTGGATCTATAGTTTCCTCACTAGATAGAATGGGAAAATCTACAGTCGAAATTGGATGTGTATTGCGTACTTGGCACGATGATACACATGCACAAGCCCCATGCCTTCAAAGTTTTGCCGCTCCTCGTGAGCTGTCTATCCGCTGGCCTTCGTCGTCCTGCTCGGCTACCGTAAGGTCCGGAAGAATTGCGGGCATGATTCGCCTTGGTGTGGCCCCTGGCACGACGCTGTACCCAGAAAAGTCACTAACGCCGCCTTTGCGGCGGAGAAAGTCTTCATCTAGCTCGAGACAGCCGTTCACCTCTTCTGCAGAAGCCCGCAAGATCGCGAGGATGGCATCTGCAAAAATGTCCTGTATCCCACTTCAGCAGACAGCCCATCTCAAGTTTGGACGCACGGAACGACTTACCGGTTTCCTCAGATCTGGCAACACACTCGGATGATCAGGCGTGGCGGCGGATTGGATGGCCTGTTATTCTCATTTAATAGCTGTCACAACACTGCAGAAGACCGAAGCTTGCCAGTCAAGACAACTCACCACGGCAGGCCATATACTGGTGATCGCCATGCCGGTCTTGCCTTCACGCTGCCAATCCATCGCGAGACCCTTGGTGAGGACAGACATGCCCACCTTCCCCATTGCGTACGCCGTCTTGCCTCTGAAGAACCTGGAGTAGATGGGAGGGCTGACGACAATGATGCGACCGCTCCATCCATTCCGTGCAAAGTGCGGGAGTGCGGCCTGCACGGTCGCGTACAGTCCCTCGACGTTGACCCCCTGCATGAGTGGAACCGCTTCAGAGGCGTCCTCTCGACGGATGCCCACCAGATCGCCCCGGAATTGTAGACGACGACGTCCAGGCGGCCGAAGGACTGGACGGTGCCCTTTACCAGTGCGTCGACGCTGTCGGGGTCGCGCGTGTCCACTTGCAGCGCCAGGGCTTCGCCGCCGGCCAGCTCGATCTCCTTCTGCACCGTCAGGATCGTGGACTGACGCGAATTTGGATCTGGTGGAAAGGGCGCGCCTGGCTCGGGCGCGCTGTTCGTCTTGGCCGCGACGACAACTGACACCGCGTTCAGCTAATCAGAACAGGCAACCCAGGTGGCTTATCGCGGCTCCGTCTGGACCGGTTGCGGCTCACCTCTGTAGCCATTGCTTGCCAAATGGATCGCAACTTGGCGACCGATCCCTCTAGATGCGCCGATTACGAGAGCGACTGGTTTGTGATCACCCATCCTGGTTCTGTGGCTGTAGGATCAAGTTCGTGCATCAAGGAGAAGTAAGGTGAGCCCAGCTTCAAAGTTACGTTGACGGGGGTTGACTTCACAAGTGAAACTCGGTGTTAGTGGAGGTGGGGCTGCCGAGCTCACTCCCGTGGCCCCCGCCAGTAATCACTAATCACCCATCCCCGAGCACCTGTTAGTTATGTCTCGGAATTCCCTCGCGATTCCTTCCTCTAGACGGTAGTCGAGGACTACATCCTGATGACTCTCACGACAGCGCAATGTAGAGCAAGTGAAATGATGAAGACCATTCCTGCTGACTAGAAGCCACCAAAGTTGAAAGGAAAGACGACGAGTACGAGGAGACATTACAGCCAACACTAACATTGAATAAATGTTACACGCTAAACATGATCTCGATTCAACAAGTTATTGCGACGCCTTACGAAATGGATTCAATAGTGAGGATCTCGCACCTCTTCTTGGAGGATCGTGATGAATACTTCAAGTGGCTTTATTTCCCAGTGGGATTATCTTAATTCTCTGGGCGGAGTTTATATGCAGATGTGTCTGCAATGGTTCAACGACGCTGAGTAGTTGCACGCGTATATTGAGGGTAGTCACGGCAGACCTTCTGGCTCTAACACAATCCGTACCGATGATCAATCTACACTGGGTCTTCAAATGGTATCGTGGAGCAAGTCGAAGTCGAAACCTCATAAGGAAAACATGAAGTCAAGAAACAGTTCTTGGAATCAAGTATGGTGTCTTAGAATTATTTAGAAACGTTTCAGGGAGGCTCCCAAGGTTCAACTTACTGATCGGGTAGTCAACACATCTTATTAGGCATAAGTATCTTTAGCGAAGTCTTGGCCACCAAACAAAAAGTCCGTAAGGATAAACGATGCATAGATGGAATCTCTCTCGTTTCCCTTGCAAATACCCCGAGATGGGTCGATGTGCTGGCTGATCAAGCAAGTACACTACCCAATGCACATCATTTGGCATGCAAGATAAGATTGACGGGGTGCTACCGGTACATACCCACAGTGATGGCCAGCATCTGGCCAGACATTTATTACCTATAGGTCAAGTAGGCACAGGTACTGGTCGCCTGGGACAAGCACGCCTTGTATGGAATTCAGAGGCTCTCGACAGTTGGAAAAGTGGGCACAACCCAGCCCAAGTATCTCAAGTCAAGCGCACAGGAGGTCACTCTTGCGAGCCCAACTCTCCTTGGGCGCCCTGAAAGCTTAGATGAACACCTTTCTTCCCCAACAATACCACAAGCCAGTAGCGTTGGGTAAGAGAGTAAGAGAATAGGGAATCAACACGGCCGGTGTTGGTCGGTAGCCAATTGCCGCCTCATTTGCGGCCAGAGAGGTAAGTGATACTATTTGGGCCATGTCTCGCAGGCCTCTAGAAGCCGATGATGCCAACATGTTCCGACCCGAACGTGATAGCGAGGCATATATCGTTCATGCAGTGCACATCATGTCCGATCTGACTGGCCCAAAGCATGCCCTCGCTCTGCAGGTTGCGTCCTGGCGTGACCCCAACAACGTCATGCCTAGTGCATCTTCCGAGACGCTCCTCCGCCACAGCCTTGCCATGTCGTTCCCTCAAATGAATGGGTCACACCCCGCCTGGCAATCAAAATCTTGCCAATGAGCAGCAGCCGCGTGGTATGATTATGACGGATGTAGCTTCGGCAGTTCGCCAACGGTCCTGTCGGGGTTCATCGTGCCCGCCAAGCCAGCGCGTCATGGGCGGAATAATACAGGTCAGAGCCCCGCGTAATTGCTTCTTGTGATTTTCTGCTTCTGTCAAAAGCCTCCCGGAGAGCACGGCCGAGTATGCTACTAAGCCGGGACTACCGGCAAGACGATTCCAACGGCAAATAAGATACGTCGTAGCCCCAACGACCGTCCTTGACAGTCTTTCTCGGCGGAAGCACTGACCAACCCGAACGACAAGAGGTCAAGCGCATCCGGAAAAGGGCCGCCCCAGATGAGTGCCTCGGCGACGGGATCGACGAGCGGCAGTGGATCAGGCTCGACGGCTGACAACGGCTCGGGCTCGCTGGCGGAAGGGGAACAGAAGCCCAGGAGGGTGGTCATCTACTGGACATGTGTACGAGCTTCCCCCGCTCTACCATTCCTCTCGGCATCTTGCGCGGCAGGGAGCCATTGGCTGACCGCTTGCTGAATCGCGCAAGGCAGTGCCAATGCAGCTTCGGCTTGATGCTCCAGGCCACCACACCGGCATGCCTCGACTGCAGCCACATCCGTTGCCAAAACTGCAACCTCGAGACTCGAAATTAGATCGACTTGACCAACTAGCGCGCTCCAGCAGGCGAGAGTGGGAGGCAGAGAGAGGGTATGGTCGCTCGCTCGCGGGTTTTAGTTGACTACGTACTTATTGGTTGGCAACTCTGCTCAGACGTGACTTGGGTAATTCGATTGTGAATAGTTACATACCTACAAACGGCATTGAAGTTGAAGGTACGGGCTTTATTAGGACAAGTATCGCATAGCAATGAAATACTGAGTGAACCAAGTGAGTTGATGAGGAGTCTCGACGCTAGCTGTCTGGGGTGGCTCGATCAAGCACGGGCAGTGGCAAGATAGTGCATCTGAGAACTTCCGAGGGCTGCATAGCATGCCCAGGCAATAGGCTCTGGCATTTGCCTGTAGGAGCTCTATCTACCTTATTCAACGCGAGTCTCAACTCTCTTATCCTATCCCTTCAATGATAGCACAATAACGCATCCGTGGTTGCCGATGAGCATTAACGCCGTCACGGCTATCTGGCCGCGCGGCAAGAGAAAAATGTCAAAGGAGACCGACCGACTCGCCCAAACAAAAAGACTGGGACCCTGACTGACACTGGTCAAAACTTCGGAGACAGACACGACAGCAAGGAAGGGAAAATCAAGTCATCACTGTTTCAAAGGCAGGTTTCTTGGAGGCGGGAGGCGACATGATAGGCTGAAAATGGCTGGTGGAAATGAAGCTCGTGATCCAATGGCTGCCTAGGGAATGCCCAGAAATGGAAGGACCTTTGCACATCCCAGCCACTCACGTCGCTCCAAGGCGTGCAATTTGGGATCATTCTGAGCCAATCAAACCAACTGGAGACACCATCTCTTCCATTTCCGCCTGGGATGCAAAAAAGAGACCGAAAAAGGCCAAAAAAAGTACCAGCAAGTGTCCATTACATGGTTACACGTAAGCATTACTTGTTGCTTGCTGGAGAGAGAGGGAAAAGTACTTTGGCTCCTCAGCCTCCTGACGGACGAAACACCCATTTTTGCACACCGACATTTCGCCAATGATGCGTTGGCCGCCCAGGATGATTCCCTGCTTCGGGGATGCACGATCATCGGCTTCAGCACCGCCTCCTGACGACGCACTTTCTACGAACTTTGTCTCTGCTGATGACGGACGGCAGACGGTTGGGCGCCAAAACCTGATGTCGAGAGAGCCCTGCTCGGACAGGGATTGCGTTTTCGAGGCCCACGTGATACCAGCCACCTCAGCCAAAAACTCGCACCAGTGATCCCAGCCGCACTCTCGCGCCACATGAAGCATCCATTCTCTTCCCCCAACCCCGGGAAGGCAACAGGCGTGAGCCATTTTAACTCTAAATTTAGCAAGGGCCTCCAGCGCTGCTGCAAGTGAGCGACCCGGCTTGCTCGGAACGCTTCGTCTTACCAGACGAGTTGCAAGCGGTGTCGACTGCCGTGTTGCACATTGGGGATCTCCCCCAAGGAGCCGATCCTCGTACCCGCCGAAACCTTGTTTCGATGGCCGTGTGGATTTGGGGGGGGGAGGCCATCTGGCGGGGAAATGTGCAAATGGATCGCGAAGCTCACGGAGAAAACGGCAAGAGGAGAGCCTGGGTAAAGACACCAGGCGACGGCAACAGCAGCAATACTACCAGGAGCTCAGGCAGCAGATCTTGTACTGACGTGAAGGAAGTGCAACGCATGAACTGCGATAGTGTGGCGCGCGCGACCGCACGCGCAGAGAACGTGAGGTGTGATGGGCGTGGAGACCTGCCGGACTGTCGCGACCAGGCACTTCGGTACAAGATCTACAGGCTGCCTCGAGCTAGTGCGTCCCGTACCGCCCGGGAGCGATATCACTGCGAGATACAGTGAAAAGTGAAGCTTGGGGGATAACATGGCCTGGGTGGTTCGTATCTGGACCAGCCAGAAGCCTTCTAGGGACGCACAAGGCGTTCGGGAGCGAGGCTGCTGGGGGGGACGGATCAAGGAACAGGGAAAGAAGGGGAGGGAACGGCAATTTCATGTCGAGTGATGATGGAACATTCATTCAGGCACCCTTCCATTGCTCCCTGAATGCTTGCACAGGTACAGAGGCGACTCGCTGACCCTTTGGGAGGTGGCATCACGCCACCTTGACCAATCACATTTGGGCCGCAGGCAGGGCCATAGCAGTAGCACATAAGCTCCATGGATAACGGACACAAGCTTGCAAGTTGTAGGTACGCGTTCAGCGAGGCATTCTTCGCACGGTCTTGGATGTCTCTGGCCCCCACCAGCCACCATTTATTTCCGCACTTTGTGAAGACGAACGCGGTGTTGGCCCTCCCACACCCACATCCTGCGCCGCCGATAAAGGTAGGTACGTTGTGGGAGTGGGAGCGGTGACATCCACAGCACGCGTACAGTGTCTCTTCTTCGCATCGCAGGTCATTTCGAGATTATATGACTAATAGCAACTGCGTCGAGACAGTCACGGACGTGGCATGCAATGATCAGTTAGCCTCGCAGTGGCTCTCACTTGCTTGTTGTCTA
Source organism: Thyridium curvatum (assembly GCF_004353045.1). Classification (NCBI taxonomy): domain Eukaryota; kingdom Fungi; phylum Ascomycota; class Sordariomycetes; order Thyridiales; family Thyridiaceae; genus Thyridium; species Thyridium curvatum. The sequence continues at coordinate 136,639 of NW_022156828.1, read as the reverse complement.
GGAGCTTGGGGGTTAGTGAGGATACCGTAGATAGACAGCAATGCACTCTGTTCTGAATGCTTCGCCTGCATGTGATCTGCCTGGTTCGGTAGCAGAGAGGAGGGAGATGATGATGATGAGGATGGGCAAAGGAGCACGAGCAGAGTGGCTTAAAGTAACAAGTCGGAAGGGACTTTTTCTTCACTTCTTCGGGCGTGGTTGGACCCACTTGTCTTGGTGGCCCTAGGCTGAATCAGCCAGTCACAGACGTTAAAAGAGTCTCGCCCGCCCTCAAATCATCGTTCGACTCTCCCCTCGTCTCTCCTCCTCCCACAACCAATCAACCACCCATTTTGTCGGTCCACCAGACCACTCTTTTCCATCAAATCAAATCCTGCCCCTCTGCTGCCAGCTACCGAAGTCGACCATCGAAGGACAACGGTCTCGCAGCGACCCAATCAGCATTGCGTCGCAAACCGACCGCAGCGCAGTCGAAACAAAGTTGACCGAGTCGCAGTAGCTTTCACGCCCGTCGCCAGCCAGTGTGCGGTGTCGATTGATCGGATTGAAACACGAGCCTGGCTCTTGCGCGTCAGCCTCGGGAGTTTTCCCGGAGAATAAAAGCAATTCCCATTCAGCCCAGCCTGCTTGCCACGTCAAGCCCTTGCGATCTCGCACAGCCGGCAGCCGCTTTTCCCTCCGTCTGGTCTTCTTCTCTGGGTTGACAAGCGACTCGAGGAAGGACTCGCTCGCCTTGCACAGAGCCCAACCAGCAAGCGGCAAACAACGAGCAGTCTTGCGACGCGCCGCGACGGCAGTCAGTCACCAGCACAGGACCTACCCCCCCTTCCGACAACCCCGCTCACCCGCCGCCATTTCCTTTCTGACCACCTGTGACGTGACTACCTGCTAGCGCACACGTCCCAGGGCTTTCCGTTAGGTACCTCTCGGATCTACCTACATCAACTCAACTCCCGTGCATACGGTCATACCAAACCTCCTGGCTTACCGGAGCTGAATGCCAGTTGCAGCAGGCCAGAAACAGCGCGCAATTGAACCCGTCATCTTGCTGCAGCTCGTTGTCTCTGCCATCGCGCCGTTCTTTACCACCTTTCCTTCGGTGCAGTCAGTAATTGCACCTCAGACCGACCTTAAAACCACAGGTACTTTGACACGCACACACAAAGACGCACACTCCACACTCTCTCACGTCGTCACAATTGCGATAATCCTGGCTGCGGCATATCCAATTTTGACTGCCAGTGGGGCCAGAGCTCAGCCGGATTCCCTAGCTGCCTCTTTTGCGACGACCGGAGGACACGACCCAGAGCAGATCCCTGTCGCTTCGTGTCGCAGCCGATTTGTTAAGTAAGGCCGCCAGCCCACTGCCCAGGGAAATTCCAGCCAGCCATCTCTCTCCATCCTGACGCTGGACCCATCCGCGCAAATAGAAAAAGAGATCCCCAGACTCTTTTTCGACAAATCAGCACGCGAGGCATCCTCGTCGCGACTGCTCGACTTATCGCATCGCCGCAACTCCAGAGGCCTATCATCATCGCCAGCTTCACTCTCGTCGACGTTATTGGACCTGTTCCCAGTCCCGTGATTCTCCCTGCCTGCGGAGAACAATCTTCCAAAACACCCGCGACGCCCGTCTCTCGCGTCGCTACTGGACGCCTCGGTCATTGCCCTCGTCGTCCATTCCTCTGGCGACCCTCACGCCTGCTTGACAGGGCGTTGGGGTGAGAGTCTTGATTTCACGCTCCCTGTATAGAGCCAGGTATGTAGCTGTCCCGTTCTGCCTTCCTCTGGCCTCCGTGTGCACATTTGCGCTGCCTTCCGCATTCCATTTCACTTAACTTGTCGGCTCGCTGCACCTTTCCCGTCCTTCTCTCCCCCCCATGATTCCATGTGCGTGCCCGTTCTTCGAGCGTGTTACACTGGGTCTGCTTTCGTGTCGCTCGACAAAACGGGGGTTGACTGCTTACGACGCGTGGTTATGCAAAGTACGTCTGTCGTGGGTTGGGGAAAGTCTTGTGTAGCTCCGGCCTGGAGGCTTTCGCTCTTTGCGCCCGCGCCTTCTTATCTCACGCTCATTTGGGGACACCCTCAATCTTTCTGAAACCTGAGAGGGCATATCGCTGACCTGGTTGGTGCAGGAGAACCCGCCAGTCCGGCCAGCAAATCGCTGCCGCCGACCGTTCAGACCCGTGTGCCACTTCGGCGCAAAAAGACACCACACACACCATAAACCCAGGTATGTTTTTTCTTCTTCTTTCGAACCTTCTTGTTTCGTCAAGCACTCCGTTTCGAAATCACCCTTCGTTTCCCCACCTCTTCTGTCTCTCACCCCCTCTTCCGGCTCGCTGGAAGGGTACACCGCCCACACCCACATGAACACACACACACAAACAGCCAAGAGACCCGCCCACGGCGACACCATTGTGTCCCCCATTTCAGGAGCTCAGGCCGGCTCAGTCTATGGTGTGTCGCATCGTACCCAAGAACTCTATAGAGCCTGTCATACCCCCGGATAGAACAGCGATGCCTCGGTCGCGAGCGGTGGAACGGCATTCTGGCTGTGAACCGCTTCATCCGGTGCCTAGTCGGCATTGCCCAAACACACGAACGGCAAGGCGACCGGCGTGCTGGTGATGCCGGCGAGGCCTATTGCGAACATGTAGAAGTCTACCTGTGAGGGTCTTATACGCGCGCGTCATCCTGCAGCAGCTGCCTTGCGCTTTGCCTCGCAGAAATTGTCACCAATCCTTGCTACTGCAGCCCCGGCTTCATAGTGTGCAAACCCAGGTTGCAGATGGCCCTGAGGCTGCAATGGTCGGATATGACCCTGGCCCGCAACGTCGGCGGTCGCGATGCTTCTGTGACAAAGTTGTCAATCTCAATGTTCCGCCATTACCCCTCCCGTCAGGCGTCTTGCACCGCCGCCACCGTGGGCGAGATCAGGCTTGAAGGGCTGCTGAGCTGGTAACCACGGTGGGCCCGGCTCGTGCATATGCCGTCATGCATGCCAGCGCATCAGAAAGCGGTGGTGGTGGTGGTGGTGGTGGTGGTGGTGCCCCAGGGTCCAAGAATATACGCAGTAACCACCCCAGGATTTCCTGGCCCCCTCTTATTGTCACATCATCCGCCCTCTTTAGCCCAAACGGTCTGCGAGCGACACTGACGTTTCTGGTTGGACAGATCTCGGGTATAAGGGCCCTACCAGCATCCTCGACAAGCTAGCCTGCGCTTTGGGGCTAGATCCGTCGTGCTCTTTCGTCGCGAACCTACAATTACTTGCCAGTCGGCTGCCTCGCTTCGGTCCGCCCAGGGGCAAAATTCGAGGAGTCGCACCACCGCACAGAGCACTTCGCGCCAATCCCGCCCAACTAGCTCCCGCAACTGGATTCCTTGTCTTCTGAAGCACCGGGCCCAGTACCAGAGAGGGACTTACCTTCCGTACTGAACTGCACCGCAACTACATCGGGCTGCATATGCCGTGGTGTGACCAATTACGCACCTCCCTCCCGAGCTACAAGACTGCCAGCGCATCCACGCAGATCCAATAGATTGGGGTGTGAACATCCAACCCACCTCCACGGGTACCCAAGTGACGACAATCGCACCAACGCGCGTTGTGCCCAACACTCGGATCGGCGCAAGAGCCTCCTCCGCCAGGCTCTCAATTACATAGGCAGGTCGCTGCGCGATTCCAGCCTTCAGGACCTTGTCCCAAATACAGATTGCAGCAGCCACTTCATCTAGACGACCCCGCGATCTACACAGCGCCCTGAGTCGCGTCTGAGCAGAACGCCCACGACGAGCGAGATCCCGGCCCCCCAGTCGAGACTCTCCGGTCGCTTTCGCCTGCACCACATCCCGCGCTGCGGATAATGATGGAGTACGCGCAATATCAGCAACAACCACAAAGCACATATCACAATTCCGCATCGAACAATAACATCACATCGCCCACGAGCCAACATCTCCAGCAGACTTCGCCAATCCTGTCGTCACAGCAACACCAGCAGCAGCAAGAGCAACAACAGCAACAACCCGCGACGAACCAAACCCACAACATGTATCAGCAACCCTACGGCGTGCCTCAACAGGGCATGGGCTATGCCATGCCCCAGATCCAGGCCGCAGCCATGGCAGCGACTGCCGCCGCCTCGGGATCAAATTACGCCTACGGCATGTCCTCGGACCCAAGCCTCCAGCAGACCTCGCCGCGGATGGGCGGCGTCAACAAGAAGGAGGGTAGGGACCCCCGATCGCCGCAACAGATGAACAGCATGCCCCAGCGTCGCTTGAGCCAAGTCACAAGCCCCGGCGTGCCCAACGCGCAGACGATGATGAACCATGCGGGCGCGCGTGGCGGTGTTGTGCCGCCGCTGCACCCACCCCAATCCCCAGAAATGGCCACGGCACCCGTTGAGGAGTCCCCGCTCTACGTCAACGCCAAACAGTTCCATCGGATCCTCAAGAGGCGCGTAGCCCGACAGCGGCTGGAGGAGGCTCTGCGGTTGACGTCTAAGGGCCGCAAGCCGTACCTGCACGAGTCTCGCCACAACCATGCAATGCGCAGGCCGCGTGGCCCGGGCGGCCGCTTCCTAACGGCTGAAGAGGTCGCCGAGATTGAGCGCAGCAAGGCTGCCGGGGGCGACGAGAACAAGCCCGAGGGCGGCGAGACGGAGCCGGCGGCCAAGGCCGGATCCAAGCGCAAGTCGGAGGGCGGCTCGGGCTCGGCCAGCAAAAAGGCCAAGCTGGACGCGTCGAGCGTAGAGGAGGAGGACGACGACGATGCAGAAGATGAGAGCTAAGAGCCCTCGTCGCTGTATTCTGTTTTTCTATATTTGACTGTCACGATGTTTACGACCACCAGCACAGCCTCGGTTCTTGCTCGAATCTCTCCTCCAGTTTGTCCTTGGGTTCTGCGCTACGGCGACTTGGCGAGGAGTTGGGGACCTTTTCAGCGATGCTCGTTACAGCCCAGGGCAACCTGGGTGCTCCCCTTGTGTGGTAGAATGGGACCTGATTGATGTAATGGCTTTTTTATTCCCTCTTACTTTGTTTGACGGTTCGACGTCTTCTTCTCTCGGATTGGGGGCCGCGTTGGTGGCAACTGACAGGCCATGTCTCTTGCCTCCAAAGCCCGGCCACAGCACTTGTACAAACCCAAAACACCTTTTTCTTACCAAAAAACAAAAAACACAACCTCGTCACTTCTGAGTTCATTGGGTATATGGTGTAACAGTTGGGGCGGGACAAGGAAAGGGAGCCGGGGATTCTGGCTGGTCATGGGGTTTACAGGGAAGCGTCTCTCTGATCAATCAAGATTGCATGGAAGGACTAGGACTTGGACGACATGGAAGGATACCCGCAGCTCACCTCTGAAGCCTCTGAAGAACACAATGCCTGTGTTTGTGCTTTTGTCTTGCCCCGTCTGTCCAGATCTCCCTCGTCGAACGACCCCGCGATCCCGGCCCGGGCTCTGGAGCGCACATTCAAGCCTCGGGTCAGGCAGGGAGGATGGTGGTCTGGCTACCACATTCGGGGACCAGTGACGGGGCTACCAGGGGGATGGAGCGATGGCATTTGTTTTGGGGAGTTTAGCTGCTCGATTTTTGTCCTTTTTATTTTGTTCTTCTCTTCCCGCTCTCGTTCTTTTTCTCTATTTGGGAACTCTATGGACAATCGCTAGACATACCCCGACACTTTGTCTTTTTTTTTTTTCTTCACCTTTCGAGCGCGACAATCGCCCACCTTGGGGGGTTTTCACGGGCTTGTTTGGTCTTTTGTTGTTGGTTTTTTCTTGGTTGGGATCATCTCCGGAGGACGGAGGGCAGAGCACAGTACAATACACCACCAAAAAAAAAAAACACTACAGATAGCAATATCCCTGAGGCATACACTGCAGTGTATGCCTATAATATATGAAAGACTGCGTCGAGATTGACATCCTGCGTCTTTTGCTCCTCGAGCCGTCCTTTTCTTCGTCGAGTTTGCCATTGTGTTCAGCAGCGCATAAAGTGGTGCCCCAATTATCAGGCAGCAGGATGTGACTAAATGCACAAAGCGTCGTCAAAGTGCACGCTAGGCAAAAATGAGCGGCGGCTGGGGCCCCACTCCAGACCACACATCATCACATCGTCTCGCTGCAAGTTGTGAGAGAGACAAGCCTCAAAAAGTTGCATAAACAAGTCATCCACAAACCTCGGTCTACGACATAGACTGCGACCACGACACAAAGACGAAGCCGACAACGCTAGACTGAGACTCTCGGGAGGGGACCTACCCTTGTCTGAAGCAAGGCGCGCTTGACTCTTGATCTGATCTCAGCTCGCTCTCTCTCCCCCAGTTGAGACAGCGCGCGCCCGTAGCGACGCACCTACACACCACGATGTTATTCTTCAGGTTCGTGATGGCACCCGTCTCGTTTTTGGGCATGATTGTTCTCCTTTTTTTTGGCATCGCTGTTTCTTGAAACGGACGTGTGCTCTGGACGGGCTGGGCTGGGCTGGGCTGGGCTGGGCTGGGCTGGGCTGTGTGCAGGCGGGTGGCATCGCGGAGGTGTAGCCTGCGGAGCCAGAGATCGAGTGCAGTCAGTCGGGGGCGCGCTATGCCGAGGGAACTCTTCCCCTTCCGATCCCCCGGCGGCGCACGCGCACACCTGCTGCAGCAGTCCGTCCTCCTTTGGGGCGCGACGATGCCTGCCCCGTCCTACAGGAAGGCCACATCTGGCTTTCTTTTTATGCACGACAGGGAAGGGAAGAACGATGCAAATCGAGAGAGCTGTTTGGCTGACCAGATGCAAAATAACACACACAGCTTCTTCAAGACCCTCATCGACACCACCGTCACGGTGGAGCTCAAGAACGACATACAGATCAAGGGCACCCTCAAGTCGGTCGACCAGTACCTCAACATCAAGCTCGACGACATCCAGGTCGTCGAGGAGATCAAGTACCCGCACCTGGTCCGTCAACCCCCATGCTCCTCCTCCCCTAACCCGATCCCCTCTCCTGTTTTTTTTTTTATCATGGACAAAGAGAATGCTAAGACAGAACGTTCTCCAGAGCGCCGTCAAGAACGTCTTCATCCGCGGCAGCGTCGTGCGCTACGTGCACCTGCCCGCCTCGGCCGTCGACGTGCCCCTGCTGGAGGACGCCACGAGGAGAGGTACGTTTATTGCTCACCTTGCTTACCTTTTCCCCGCTATTGACACACGCCGTTCTACTACGGCTACGGAAATGTGGGTTTCTTCCCCTCTGTTACTGACATCGTTTTTTTCCCCCTCTGGGCAGAAGCCGCCAACGCGGCGTCCAAGAAGCAATGAGGGGAGGCATGATGGTGGGGAAAAGCTGGAGGGAGAGGGGCGGAGGGAGGGAGGGAACGGTGCTGGTAATGCGTGGGAAGCCCTACAGCATCAAGGGCGGAGCAGGGCTTGGGTCCTCGGATGAACTGGTGGGCGATGAGACCTGGAGGGGCCTTTGAAGCTGCTTTTTTCGGGATCCCTCCGAGCAAGGGCCATCACGAGCACGAGTCCGATTGGTGACACAAAGCCGATGAGGAATTCTGGGCCGGCAGAGCCCTCTTCTCCCGTTTTTCGTCCTGTTAGACTCGAGGGCTCAGGGGCGGATAGATAAAATACGCCATGCTCAGATTTTCGATCCGACAGGGACGAGCCAAACGGCGAAAGACACAACGTGAGACATCCTATCATTGAAACAAGCGAGAAATGAATCGCCTCACGCAACGTTCAAACCGTAAATACCTAGTCAACTGTGATATTTTCCCAGGAAAGACAAAACTCCCCCAAGAGAATCTCTGTCTACAAATGCATCCCTCTACCAGTAAACACCACCACCCCTCCCATCCTTACCATCCCACAACTTCACCTCGTCCCTCTCCCGGCTCTTTTGCTTCCCCTCGTCCTCCATATCCCCATCCCCATCCCCATCGTCCCCACGATCCTCCTCATCGACGAGGACCCTCACGACCCCGCCCCGCCGCCGCTCGCTCCCCCACCGGTCGAGCCAGCCCTTCATCCGCCGCCGCGAGGGCTCGCTCCCGACGTTGACCGTCGGCACGACGCGCTCGATGCGCAGGCCCATGACGAACAGCGCCAGCTCGCGGAACGAGCTGTGCTCGCTGTAGGGCACGCCGAAGCACAGGGCCTCGCGCGTGCTGCCCCGCTGCGGCACCAGGTCCCGCGCGCCGAACCGCGTGCGCCACCCGGGCCCGTGCAGGATGCTCGCCGTCGGCACGCTGCTGGGCGGCAGGTTGGCCCCGACGACGGCGGCCGCCGCCGCCGCCGCCTGCGGTCCCTGTCCGCCAGCTGCCCCTCCTGCTTTCTTGCCACTACCACCACCACCTACAGAAGAGTTGTTCGCCATGGTCGGCCTGTAGTTCCACCCCGAGGGCCGGAACCCGACGACGCGGCCAAAGTGCGGCCGGTACGACTCGAGGTACTCGGCCAGCGTCTCGGCCCGCAGCTCCATGAGCATCTGCATGTGCACCTGCGCCCGCGCCGGGTCGGCCGTCATGAGCGCCGCGAGCTCCGGGTCGCCGAGCTGCGCCACGACGCGCCGCTTGGCCGGCGGCGCAAAGATCTTGGTGCGCAGCGCCAGCGCGATCGACTTGCAGATGCGCTCCTTGCCGATGCTGTACGTGCCGCACACGACCAGCAGGCGGTTCCGGTTGCGCTGCTGCTGCGCCGGCCCCGTCAGCGCCGAGAAGGCGTCGTGCGCCGGCGGCGGCTCCTGCTTCTCCTTCTTGGGCTTGGTCCCGTCCACGACGGGAGCAAAAAACTTGCTCATCGTCTCGTTGTCGGCCGCGCCGCTGCCCTCCCGCCGGCGCAGGATCTTGTCCCACTCGGCCTCCCTGCCGTCCCGGAGCGCCTCGTCCAGCTCGGCGCAGAGCTGGGCGCACGAGCCGCTGACGTCCTCCTGCGGCGGGAACGAGTAGCGCGGGTTGAGGTAGGTCGTGTCGAGGTAGCAGACGTCAATCTTCTGCTGCCTCGTCCTGCCCGAGACGGCGTCGACCGTCTCGGGCCGCAGCAGCGGGTGCTCCATGTGCATCCGGCAGGCCCGGAAGTCGCCGCAGTGCAGGATGCGCTGCGTCCGGGGCCCCTTGCCGTTGTTGGCGCGCGGGTCGCGGCTCCCTGGCGTCGTCTTCTCGAACAGGAACAGGCTGCTGCCCGGGCAGTGGTTGGCGGGGATCATGGTCACGAAGACGCCCTCGGTGCCGGGGACTTCGGTCTTGACGTCGAACTCGAGCTCGACCACCCACTTCTCGGCGGTCCTCAGCTGGCTCTTGACGAGGCTGCCGGTGACCTTGCTGCAGTAGATGGGCCCGTGGGTCCAGTTGGCCGTCAGCCCGACGTAGTGGTCGCTGTGGAAGTGGGAGAGAAAGTAGGCATTGCAGCCCTGGACGGCGCCGTACCGAAAGGCGTCGACGCAGATGAAGAAGCCGGGCATGATCTTGTAGAAGGGGCACGTCCTCTGGTACGCCGGCTTGCCGCGGGCAGAGTGTTCTGCGGCGGCGGCAGTCGCCCACGCCTCGTCCTCGGCGTGGCCCGACATCAACTTGGCAAAGGCCGAGTTGGGCTTGGCTAACCCGGGCCCGGCACCGCCTTCGCCGCCAAGCGTGATGGGGTTCGACTGCCCGGGCCTGGGCATCGCGGCTCGGGCGAAACGCCTGCTGATTTCGGGCGCTTCCACCTGGGCAAAGCCGTTGGACGTCTCGGACTTGAGAAGGGCTGGCGGCGGTCGAGGCCGTGATGCAGGTGTCGGCACGGGGATCGGCTTGCCGTCGAGGCAGGCATTGACATGGACGGTCGCCTCGTCTGCCGTGATGCCGGCGAGACTGGCATTGCAGATGGGGCAGCAGGCGGCCATGGCGTCGTCCTGCACCGTCGGGATCTCGACTCCATCGTCACAGCTGTAGTCTCCTGCCTCCTCGGCCTCGAGCCTGGCCTGTTCCTCCATAAACTTCCTCTCGCGGAACTCTTCGCCTTCGTAATCGTCGTCGTCGGGGAAGTTTGCGTCCGCAAAATCGCCAAATAGGTCTTCTGTGGAGGGTTCCTGCTTGAGTTCGGGGGTGTCCGAGGCGGCCTCGGTCGCGTGGGTGATGATGTTGAGGATGGAGCGGTCGTCGTCCGGAGGGGCTTCGGGCTTGACCGTGTCTTGCGGATCGTGATCCTTGGAGGGCTCTCCAATTAGAGGCTTTGAAGTCTCCGCACCGGTGGGCGCAGTGTCCTCGTCCTCCGAGTCCGAATCGTCGAGGAACGGACCCTTGCGCGACGCTTTCCTCGACTGCGCGGGCGGCTGCGGGTGTATTGTCGCAGTCCCCTGGATCTCTTCGGGTTCGCTGCTCAGCTTCCTCCTCTTGACAGACCCCTGCACTTCATTGAACCTCGCGTCCTCCTTGGGAGGCCCTTCGTCGTCATCGTCGTACAGACCCTCCTCCTCCGGCAGCAGTGCGGATTGCGGAGCTCCCCTCTCGACACCAGCGACGAACAGCGAGTCCTCGGCCTTTTTGAAGAAGGACAGGATGCTGGAGTTTCCTGCGCCCTTGGACTTGGCTAGGGGCGTTTTGGACGGCGTGCTCGTCTTGGTCTTTGTCGCCCTCGGCGTCGCCTTGGCCGCCGACTTCGTGGCGGCCATTGAGTGTGGTATCGTTCGGACCAGTGCAACAATCGCAGTTGGGCAGTTTTCAGAGCGTGCGCCGCAAGTCCGTCAACATTGGGAACGAAACCATAGATGTTTGACCCCAATCACGGATCGCTAGGATGTTGTCGGGACACAATATGTTAACAATGAAAAAGGCATGCGGAAGTGCCAGTCACGAAAGCGGGCAGCAAAAAACCACGGCGTGGGTCGAGTGCCCCCAGTCGTGACGTCCTCCTCTGGCAACGCGACTTGCACTGCGCGCAATCACGTGACCTATTTAATGGTTTGACGTTACGGCTTCTCACCAGTCATCACCAGTACTTTTCAGTGCTGAATAGGCCGTGTATATACATGTTGATATTTTCAAGTATACGTTGGTCACGCAGTATGACACTATTATAAGCTTGCAAGGATCAGTGTATGGCCTGCATCGGGCCCATCGCTGGAAGCATCGATCGACTGTAACAACTGCATGAAGACTTCGAGAGCTCCTGTTGCCCAGTCGCTCATCCCATAGTTGGTCCCACATAGCAAAAGGACTACCCAGTGTATATCTCCTGGCAAGCGCCTGAACACCTATCCTTCCTTCACAGTCTACCAAACTGCATCCACTGCCATGGGCGGACGACCGGTCCTAGACACGCATCAAACAAAACCATCAGGCCATTCCCATCAGTAAGCCATGGCAACATCATTCGGGCCAGGTTGCAGCATGTCCGTCTTGGTCGAGTAGACACTCTCCAGCGCGTCGCGGACCTCGAACTCTTCCATCACGGCGCCGAACCTGCGGTGACCGGATTAGCAAGTCCGCTCTACTTGACATTCCCCAAGTAGCGTGGGGGAAAAGGGAAAAAAAAAAAAGAAACCCCAGGAACAAAAGAATATAACTCACCCATAGCACCTGACCTTGCCGACCAGCTCCTCCGTCAGCCTCTGAAAGTCGGCGGGGGCCAGCTCCCCGAGGCGGGGGTGCGCCAGCACCATTCCCCAGGCCATGACGGGCGTGATCTCGCCGTCCAGGTTCAGCTTGGTGCTGAGGTCGAGCAGCGTCGACAGGTCACCCTTGGACAGCTCCCACGTCTGCTGCGTGTAGCCCTTGGGGTTGAAGTCCGACGGCGGCAGGTCCCCTCCCTGCTTGACGTGAGTCTTGCCAAAAGGCACCTGCGGAGTGAGCTCGCCAAACGTCCTCGGGGGACACGACGCCATGAGGGCGTGCCCGCAAGCTTCGCCCGTGCCGTTGGCCGATCCGCGCTCAACCAGCCACGGGAGGTGGTCCATGCAAGGCTTCTCTAGGCTATATGGTTTCCCCGGACGTGAGCGTGTCAGTTGCGGCCCGGCCGGCTACGAGTGCGATGATTAGATGTGGGAAGCGGTGCTCACCTCAAGACAAAGTCAATCCCCGCTTGATCATAATCTATGCCCGGATTACGCTGCGGAACATTGCTCGCGGCATGGGAGCCGTGTTCCTGCCCGTGGGAATGGGAGTGCGTGTGGTTCGAATGGAGGCTTTGTTTCGGGGACAGTTTCTGCGAGTACTGCGGAGAGAACTGCGGCTGCGGCTGCCCCTGTAGCGTGCCGGCCGACAAGGGCGGCGGGGTGAAGGCGCTGGTGTGCGAACTGGCGGGGTGCCCGGTGAAGCTGGTGCCGCTGCCGGAGATGCTCAGGGAGGAATGGTGGCCGACGCTCGGGATGCTAGCGTTGTCGTCGTGCATGCTGCTACGTCCCGGCTGCAAGAGCCCGCCCATGGAGATGCCGTTGCTGGTCAGCAGCTGCTTGAGCTGCCGGTTCTCCTCGGCAAGCCGGTCCTTGTCTGAAGTGACGGCGCTGTAGACCTCTTTCAGGCGGAGCACCTCGTCCTCGAGGGCTTTGATGTAGAGCTCTTTCCTCTCGCGGTGCGTTCGCTGGGCCTGCCGGTTGAGCTCCTGCCGGCGGGTCAGGGCCGGTTTGGTATCCGGCTTGGGCCCGCGGCGCTTCTGCGGCTGGCCATCTGAGATGACAAAGTTAATCCAAGACAACGACGACACCTGCCTCGGCGCTCACGCCGGCCTCCCCTCGCTGCCTACCTCGGGTTGTGCGCTTATCATTGAGCGACTTGAGAAAATTGAGGTTGAGGGACCCCAGAGGGCCCCTGTCGGAGCCATCGGAGGGGCCGGCCCCGTTGCCCGGCCCCTGGTGGTGCGGCGGCGACAGCGAGGACGACATGCCGCGCTTGTCGTGGGCCGAGAAGAATGAACCGCGCCGCCCTGGGGGTGTGAGGGAGTGCGGTGGCGAGGGATAGGCCGCTGTGGCCCTCGGGTTAGCAGTCTTGATCATTCTGATGTGTAGGGGCAGGAAGAGAGATATGTGCGGTATGGGGAAGGAAAAAGTGAAGCGTGATGGGAAGGACGGTCAGGAGGAATGGGTTTCGGCGCCTCTCAAATATGCTTTGCTGTGAGACACTCGCGGCGCACATGAGATAACCGTGAGCAACGAGGACCGAGCCACGCTCAGACCGTGGCGAGGACAAGCAAGGAACGAGCGGGCGTACCTGACTGGCAGCGACAGCGAGCAATAGAGTACTGTGCCAATTGCTATATATATCAAGCCGGGTTTGACGGACAGCGGTGTGTGGCAAGTAACGGGTAGGGGAGAAGATGAAAGTTTGGACAACGAGCCTTTGAGGCTCGAGGATTGTTCCCTGGCCCGGGAGCTCGCTGCACGGATGGAGGGGGGGAAGCGAGCTCTACAAGCGCAACGTTGACGACGCACAGCAACAGATGAAGAGTGCCAGTGCCGGTGGTGTGCTGGTCTCACTCGCGATTGGAGCCCGGTCAAGCTGAAACCGAGGAAGCGACACAGTGGCGTCTGAGCTTGGAGTATCGCGGGGGAGATCTGCGATGCGATCTCGTTGCCGTTCAAAAAGAGTATCCTGGTCGCAGGAGCAGGGTGTCTCGACCCGACGCGATGGGTTTGTCGGCTTACAGCAGCAGTTGGGGGACCACCAGACAGACCAGACAGACGACCCGACGGCCGTTGATGCGCTGATGACCTCCGTACGAGCCGAGCAGAATGGGGCTGAGTCAACGCTACGGTCAGATCAGAGGTTTTCGAGGGCGGCGCAGTCCCAAGTCTAGCACACGCTCGTTCCGGCTGGCGCTTGTTTTTTGGACGCCGTTGGGGACGGAAACAATCGACATCCGTCATTCGCAAACGTTATCTGTCGATTCGGCCTACGGAGTAAATTGAAGGTTCGATCCCGCACTAGGAGTCTAGGACACCGGATGGCGAGATCTGGTGTGCCTGGAACCCCCGCCAAGAACGGGCCGGGTTCTTGACTCGATGGCCTCCACTTGTAGGGCAGCCAGTCACTCATTCGAGATCGTTCAGGGGGTCCGCGGGCTGGTTCCCTGGGAAATATAGGTAGCAATCCTAGGTATTGCCAAGATAAGTATCGTTTATGGACCGGACTGTTCTGTATCAAAGCCGGCATCCCGGATATTGTTGCAATGGAGACTCTCCAGAACCAAACCGTGATCCAGCGCTGTCACGATTGCCGGCAGGAGCCCCACCCAGCGAGCATCGGAAAATGGATGACGGTCACGACTGCCATGATGGCCATGACAAATGCCCATGTGCTCTCCCCTTATTACTGCGACATACAACCAAGCCCTCTTGCCCTCGCATCGTCATGTCACTCACACACATATCTTCACATGCAAAGTTGAGTTGCACATCAGACAGCCAGTCTCTCGCGGTGGCACTCGCCGTCGGTCCTCCGCAAGACCATCTTGCCCCAGGAATGTCTGTGCGAACCTCCAATCTGAAACAGAAGTACACATGCTGCTGAGCGACAGCAGCAACCTGTTCTTGACTTTTGGCCATGCCCGCGGGTGGCCTTCCTTGCTGTCTTTCTGTCTCTTTGGTCCGCTCTAATCACAATATCAGCTTGGGATCCCGTTCACCCGGAAGTCCTTCCTTCTAATTAAACTCCAGAAACTCCAGCCGGGGGTCTCGGAGTTTCACCACCCTCCACTCCGGCCTCCGTGTCACGACAGCCGGTCTCGGCAAACGTTCATTCGCACAACACACGCGCGCGCGCACACACACAAACTCACCATGGCACAGCCCGCCATCGTCACCACCGCCCGAGGCCTCGTCCTCGTCATCCCCTGGCTCATCTGGCTCCTCGTGGCAGACATCATCCTCTCCCTCCTGCTGGTCGCCCGCGCCGTCCTCTCGCCCACGGCCGTCTACAACCTCTCCTCCCACACCGCCGCCTCGGTCTGGCTCTGGATCCAGCACATCTTCGAGACGGCCAACGGCGCCGAGATCACCACCTCGGGCGACCCTTTACCGCGGGCGGAGTCGGCCATCGTCGTCGCCAACCACGTCGCCTGGGCCGACTTTTACATGATCCAGCACCTCGCCGTGCGCAGCGGCATGCTCGGCCGCTGCCGCTACTTTGCCAAGGCCCAGCTCAAGCGGGTGCCCTTCCTCGGCTGGGGCCTCTGGGCCATGGGCATGCCCCTCGTCACCCGCAAGTGGGCCCACGACCGCCGGGAGCTGGACCGCGTCTTCGGCGGCATCGCCAAGGGCCGGTGGCCGATTTGTACGTTCTTCTCCGACTAACTCCACCTCCGGCTTCTCTTTTTTCCCCTCTCTCTCCTTGCTTTACAACACCCTTGTATACGGTGATGACACTGTTCTCTTCCTCTGTCACGCCGTCCACTCACACAAGACCACCAAAGGGCTCATATCCTACTCCGAGGCCACGCGCTTCACGCCCCGCAAGCACGCCGAGTCGCAGGCCTGGTGCGCGGCCAACGGCCGGCCCCAGCCGCGCCATCTGCTCTACCCGCGCACAAAGGGCTTCGTCGCCACCGTGCGGCACCTGCGCGCCGCGGCGCCGCACGTCCGCGCAGTGTACGACCTGACCATCGCCTACGCGGACCACACGGGACAGTTCGGCGCCGCGCCGTCCATGTGGGAGACGCTCAGCGCGCCGGGGCTGAGTGCCGCCGCCGGCACCGGCGGGGAGGGCTACCGCTTCCACGTCCACGCGCGGCGGTTCCCGCTCGAGGACCTGCCGCCCTCGGACGAGGAGCTGGCGGCCTGGCTGGAGAGCCGGTGGGTGGAGAAGGGGGAGTGGCTCGAGGGGAAGAGGTTGGAGTGGGCTGCGTCGCCGGCCGAGGGGTGACATGGAGGATGGGGGTGTATGGCTGCATGAGAGGGAGAGCACCACCCGAGGTGGGTTCCGTTGTCACCTGGGCGCGATGATGAATGGTGACGAAGCAATGTATCCTCGCCTTTTTGCGAGTTGTCTCCATCCGCTCAGAGAGAAGGTCCAGCCGCACACCGCCAAGGATCGAACTGCTTGCCGATGCTCTCCGGGAAGACACTGCATCTGCGATCGAACCACGCGTGGCGCCACGGGGGTCATGCACTCATCAGCCGTTGTGCGCCCACCGACCGCTCTGCTTCGCCTGCGGGACCCAACAGCACGAGACCATTGTTTGCTTTTTTTTTATCGCCTTTAACCCCCCATTCAACCAGAGTCGCACAGCATTGTCTTCAATTGCACGTAGGACCTGTCAAGTACCCAGTCTGGCGGACGGGCAACGACTCGTGAGAGGAGGAAGGATGGTCAGCAGTCGGGTGCGATGTCTCAGCGGTCAACCTTCCCTGTCCCGGGTAAATTCCGTCGTTTGCATCGAGGGCATGGAGCCGGCAGAGAGGGAATCGGCCCATGGTAGGGAGTGACCATCGGGCCTTGATTGATAAGAGGCTTGCTGTGATTCAACAGACTGATAACTAGTTAGCATGCTTTATCAGCTGTCAAATCATGAGCCTCTCTCCCTTCCCTTCTGTCGTGTGTCCCAGTACCACGTTTCATGGCTTCCTGGTGTGTACTCGGTCAGCCGTCAAGACGGGACGTGATTGTCGTCTCGTTTCCGATTTATCCAGAAGACCCTAGGGTTTCGTGCCGTCCAGAAGACACACACCCTCCCAAGCACGAAATTCAAGTTGAAACGAGTAACAGATTGACACACTACCAGAGTTCAAGCAACCTCCCCCCCCAAGATGTGTGCCGTCGTCTCCTTAGTGCTGATGGCTTACCGGGCTTCGGTATTAGTCGCGAAGTGCCCATCGTAACGAAGACATGCAGTAGTTACATTTTACCGGGAGATGAAAAAGCACACACACACACACACACAAGAGCTGAGTCTGAAAATCTCAAAAGATTCTCGTGGTGGCGTAACGTGCACCTTTCCCTGTTGGACATTCTCAAGTTGACTTTTACCTTTTGTGCTCTTTGCAGACAAGTCCGAAAGTACTTATGTAGTCAAGAAGTGATCCAGGAGCCGCGATTGGTCCTCGCAACATCCATCGTTGGACGTTGTGCAGAGAAGAGAAGACACGAGCTAACAACCACTCTGCATCTTGTACCATTGACGACTGCCGTCCCCCCCTTCTCCCCTAGCTCACCTGTCGTTTGTCAAACTAGTCGTACATCCGTAACGCATGCCGAGTGATCATGCATCACTGGTGATATAAAGGAGTCAAATGGGTAGAACATGCATCCCTAGTGCAACTGAGAGAGTTGGACTTCGGTCGCCGACTGCTTTCTCGAAACTTCGACCAGACTTCGACCAGGTGTTGCAGCAGCTCATGGCACCAAGGCCCGGTGTAACTACGCCGCGTCACTCTCATCGGACGACTGTACCAGCTTGAGGGATCGTGATGATCTTTTGGCAGTCTGCTTTCTATCGCACACTTTTGGATCATGGGGTTTACTGTAGGTATTCAGCGTCGCCGATCACTGCGCATCAATATCTAGGACCGTTTACACGCAAGCAAGGGACAGACCTGACCTTGCACTCTCCGAAGGGCCAATGGCCAGCAGAGCCGGTGAGAGTGCCAAGTGACGAATGTGTGCCTTTTTCCAATACGGGGTGCCCGTGCAACCCTACTAGTCGTCCGGCCTGCAGCAGGGCTAGGAGGTGCATGCAACGACCAGACAGCTTGCGGGGGTTCTTTTTGGGGCACACTCGCCCGCGCATTGGTCTACATGGATGGGAGTGAGCAGGTTCAACCACCATGCAGGACGGCCACACACACACACACATATCCACACACCGGCTCGCCTTGATGCATGCATGCAAACTCGGGGAGAGGGCTGAGGGGCAAAGCGAGATTGGCTGGGAGCAGGCACGAGATCCTCCAAAAATCCAGGATTGCGCATGTCAGAGTGCAGTAGCTCGACAACTTTCTTGCTACCTGTCTCCGTGCTCTGCTCCTATTAGCCTGTCTGCAGCGTCTGGCTGTATGCCGCCGGTCACGGCTGCATCTGTATGTAGTCTTGTGAGTGTCGGCAAGGTGTGCGAAAGCAATTCCCTCTCCCGGGCGACCCCACCGCGCGCCGCCCTTGGAAGGGCCATGGGCATCGGGCGAATGCGGTCGTCCGGAGCAGAGTTGCTTGGGAAAAGGAGCGACAGCTCCCATCTAACACGGCCGTGTGGACGAGCCCCAGCAAGCGAGAGGGAGGCGTGGGAGGCCAGGCCATTGACAGGTGGTGCGGGGTGCTTTCTTTGTCTCGAAGTGAGGTCATCCCGGTAAACCAAATCGAGATCGATGGGCAAGAATGAGATGTGGTCACGAATGCTGCTTTGAAAAGGGGAGTGGGTGGTGGTTCATGGGAGGTGTTGTTCCTTGACTGTCATGGCGGCATGGATGTTGGTGAGCCTCTTTCTTCCTGGATCAGGTAGTTTGAGGTTAGTTGCTGGTACGCTTCCCGTACAGCTACGGCTGGCCGCTTGGCTTGTCGCCAAGGCTGGCGGAAAGGAGGCATGCGGGGCGTGAGCTGGGGGTGATGGGGTTCTCAACATGTTTGCAATAGCCCAGGTGCAACAGGGCGGAGGTAGGAATGGACAGTCCAGCCACCAAGGAGCTCGACTTCTGGGACGGATCAGCCATTGCAAGCGAGACGAGGCAGGCGATGGCAGATGCGGGGAGCCAGGCAAACTAAGAGATGTGGAGGTGGAGATAGCCGCACCACCAACTTGCATCCGGGTTGAGGGGCAGCGTCGTGATCGATGGTGTGGTGATGGTGCCAGCAGCGAAAGAGACACAGGGATCGGAAAGCGTGCCCGCCACGCGCGACCAACAGGACAGTGAAAGCCGTCGAGACCAGCGAGAACCGGCCTGTCGCCGAGGAAGCAGGTCAGCTAGCGATCACGGGTCACACGGGCTGTAGTCACTGCAGATCCGCTAGACGAGGAGCAGTGCGTCGCGCAAATCTTGAGACGGCTTCTGGGGCCGGAGCGTTCATCCCATACCAGACGCAGACAGCCAGTCAGCCAGTCAGTTCATCCATCGTCTTGCTCTTGTTTGATCTCTTGACCTCCAAGGCCGTTTGTTGAATCGTTGGGCAGGTATTCAGAACCCGCACTCAGGGGCCAGGGTACAGTGAGGTTGGCGTCGTCACTGAAGACTCGGGCCAACAGGCGGGTGATTGTTGTTTATACGCAGGATCAGCCAGAATGCATGAAATGGAGACGGACGGCTTGTTTTTTGAGTTCGAGATGGTTCCGCGCCTTGGCCCGTAGCCGGACAGGAAGTGAGACCCAGTCGTCAGGTATGTGAAGCCCATGTTGGCAGGGTTATTGACCTGGCTTGCCTGGCCGCTTGTTTCAAAATCAGAACAGAGAAGGAAAATAGAAGACGTCCGGCCGGGGTGCGCATGAAGCCATTCCTTCTGGCGCGCCGTGGAAAGAAACACAGGGATCCTGGCTTCGAGTGCTTCGAGCACATCTCGGAGGCGTCTAGCGAATAGCGAACCAGAGACCGCTCCTTGGATGTTGTTTCCAAGGAACAGGTACGTGCTACCTTGGCTGACTCATATCCTCCCAGCTGGCCAGCGTATCCTGTACGTGCAGCTACAGGGGGGGAAGGGAAAACACAGGGTATCAGGTCTGCTGATTGGCCGATAGCCTGCCATTACCCCGCTCTGGAACCAACCCGCGCCCACGCATCGGCTCTGGCCTAATTCACATCAGTACGTACTTTACTAGCGGACCTCAACTGAAGGAAGGGCTTCTCTTCAGCACCCCCATCTTCCACTTCTCGTCCCCCTCACCCTCCCTGGGCTCACATTCTGGCTAGCTCGTACCAGAATGTCCAAAGTGGTCAAATATAGGGAGGGATCGCTGTCGGCACAGCAAGTAAGACGGTACTTTAGATAGGGCCCCTCGTAAGCGTGCATTGCAGAGCGACACCAGACCAGACCACCACCACTCCCACATCACATCAAGTCTTCATGTAATCAAGGCACCCGTGGACCTCCTCTCTCGAGTTCCTAGCCTAGGTAGTTAGAGGGTACCGCATGGTGCAGGTCCCAAGCAAATCACGTCTGGGCAATTTATCTGGTTTTCTTGGGTGGGATTAGGAGAGACAAGGATGGGTCCGGTTCCCAGGACAATTACCTAGAATTTGGGGGGTTTCCCACGGAGTTTGTAGCCGAGCCAAGCACAAAACGCCCTGGAAGCAACCGCCAGCCCACTATCCAACGGGCCTGGGTGCCAGTCAAGTGCCAGTCAAGTGCCCGCGCGCCGCCTGCAGCGTGCTCGCTATTGTTGCTGATCCCCACATTAAACTTTCCACCTTCGCGAGACCGACTGACACACCAAAACTCGGGCCCACGACGAGTCGACGACAACACCACCGGCGATACACACGCACCCACCACACACACGCACATACACACA
Organism: Thyridium curvatum; assembly: GCF_004353045.1. NCBI lineage: Eukaryota > Fungi > Ascomycota > Sordariomycetes > Thyridiales > Thyridiaceae > Thyridium > Thyridium curvatum. The sequence goes on along the minus strand of NW_022156828.1, from coordinate 116,241 downwards.
CACATTCACACGCTTCTCTCCCTTCTTTACGGCCACCTCGTCCCCGCCCGTCACCAACTTCCCAAGCCTATATCCTCTTGCACCCTCCGGCTTCCTTTCCTGGCTCGTTCCCTGTTGGTAATTGAGGAGAGAGGAGCAACGCCCGAACCTCCGCCTGCAATTCCGAGGATTCCCCACCCCCGGCATCCTCATTGCCTGCGACCTGGGCCATCCTGGGCGAGGTCGGAAGTGCCCTGGTCGACACGACACGCCCAGCTCCGTGCATGCTCAATGCGAGCGTGAATCTTTTCACAACGCTTCGAATTTGCCTTCCAAAGCCCCGCAAGAAACAGAGACGTCTAAGCAACAACCCGTGATGTCTCTTGTCCTCGCCGACTTTTAGCTCTGGCTTCCGGGCCAGCCAGCCTGGCTTTCGAAACTCCATAGCCAGCGTCGACGAACACACCTCGCCCTTCCAGCTGCCGACAAGTTTTTCCCTCTTACGTCTCGACCGCGCGCTCCAATTCCGATAGCAGCCTCTCTAGCAACAAACATCACGTACGCACGAGTGAGAGCAGGCCACGGGTCGACGAACTTTACGCACTAGAATAGGATATCCGGGGGGGCAGCAAGCCAAGTCTCTCGGATCCAGAGCTGTCAGATGCTTGCACCGACGTCTCTGAACCCCCTGCCCGATTTCGCCCAAGATGAGCACAGATCCGAACTCGCTGGCTCCTCCCGCCATCAAGTCGTTGCGGGCGGAGACGGCGGGAGTCATGCAGCGTTCCATTAGCGAGGACATACGCGAGGAGAGAGAGGACCTCCGCGAGGCTGCCGAGCAGACACTCAATGTCATCCTCGACCTCAACATGGACGGCACCGTCCGCTGGGTCAGCCCCTCGTGGGTCGATGTCATCGGCACCCAGCCAGAGACTGTCCAAGGCAAGCCCATCGCCGACATCGTCGCCGGCGACAACAAGACTATCTTTACCGACATGGTTGAGTCCTTCAACAAGGACGATTCCCGTAGTCAGTTCATCCGTTTCTCCGTCAAGCTCGGCCCTCTCTCGAAACTGCTATCTTTCGACGGCATCAAAGATGCAGAGGCCAGCCCCGAGGAGGAGGTCGTGGACCTCGAGGCACAGGGCATCATGGTCTATGACGGCGCCTCTGGAGCCGACAGCCATATGATGTGGATGATTCGACCATGGGCGGCCCCACGAGAGATCAAGATCGACCTTCCTCCCTTTCTCGTCGAGTCGCTCGGCTCCGGCGCCGAGATTCTCGCCAGCTATCTCACCCAGCTTGCTGACACAAGCCTGGAAGATCCCGCCAATCCTGCACCGCCTCTCCCCGTCCTCTGCCGGATATGCGAGCGACAGATCCCTCCCTGGTGGTTTGAGAAGCATACAGACCTGTGCTTACAGGAGCACCGAGCCGAGATGGACGTACAAATGGCGCAGGAAGCCTTGACAGAGCACCGGCACGCCATCGTCAAAGTCCTTGATGCGCTCGAGGCACGTAAGAGCCGGTCTCTGACAGGCGAGCAGACTCCCTTACCAGTGGCTGAGTACAAAGGCATGCCCATCGGCCCTCCTCCCTTGACATCGTCTTCCTCGACTACACCATCGCCTTCTCCGGCCACAGGTCGGTCTCGCGAACGCTCGTCCGGCCTCGGCCATGCTAGGGGCCGGTCCTTCGCCGTCCGACGGCCGCAGGCCAGAATTGTTGAGCTGCTCCTGGACTTGTGCGACACCGCCATCGAGATCAGCCCGCCGGCCATCAAAGAATCCTCGTCACAAAACCCCGGCGAGCTCCGCACACAGTCGCCTCAGTCCGAGTCCAGGATATCGCAGGTGATGCAGTGGCAATCGCCAAGCAACAACACACTGGAGCAGGAGCAAGGCCTTGCTCTGCTCTGCGCCGATACCGAGGGCATAGCTAAGGGTAAGGTCGAGGCCGTCTTTAGACACCGCAAGATCATCGAGTACGCCGAGCGCATCCGCGTCGAGTTTGCAGTCATCGTCCAGGAGTGCATCGAGGAGGCGATGCGCAAGGCCGCAAGGATTGCCGCCGGTTGCCTGAGCGAGAGCGAGTCCAGCGACAACGAGGAGGCCGAATTGTCGGAAGCGACGCCCGCCCGGGAGGAGGCATTCTTTGCCGGCTCCTTCGATGCTCCTTCCGTACTGGATGCAGCCATTAGGAAAGCAAACATCAGCAACGACGTGGATCAGCGGCGCTTGTCCTCGGCCGCCATGGACTCCGTCAAGTCAAACAGCCCAAAGCAGAGCCCGACGCCGCGATCTCGCGGCACAGGCAGCGCTACCGGGCACCGGGATACGCGAAGGGAATCGACCGTGTTCGAGAGCGATGCCGGGGAGAGTGACGGCAGCTTTAGGTCGTCCTCCCTGGCGTCCCGACCGCCGCCCAGGACAGAATCTCCCATATCCGAGTTTGGCGACTTGCGCCGGCAAGCCAGCTCGCGGCAGCACCATCGGAGAAGTCTTGTCCTACCAGGATCATCTTCGCCCCGCCGGCAAGAGTCGCCTTCGCGGTCCACACAGGCACCGTCATCGCCTTTGCGCATTACCAAGCCTCGCACCCTCCCCTTCCCTCCCTCGGACGGGCTCATGTCGCCCGAGGCATCGCCTATGCTGCCCAGCAGCGAGTTCAGCTCTCCAAACTTCAACCACCATCACCTTCATCATCACCGCAGGCAGTCTTCGGCCGCCATGTCGCTGGGTCCGGGAGGTGACGCCGGCTCGCGGCCACCGCCGTCACCGCGACTGGCAGCCGCCAATGCACAGCCGCTCGCCAGAGCAGTGCCGCCCTCCATCAAAGACTTTGAGGTCATCAAGCCTATCAGCAAGGGCGCTTTCGGGAGCGTGTACCTGTCCAAGAAGAAGTCGACAGGAGAGTATTTTGCCATCAAGGTGCTCAAGAAGGCCGACATGGTGGCCAAGAACCAAGTCACCAACGTCAAGGCCGAACGGGCCATCATGATGTGGCAAGGAGAGAGCGACTTTGTCGCTAAACTATACTGGACTTTCTCGAGCAAGGACTACTTGTACCTGGTCATGGAGTACTTAAATGGAGGAGACTGCGCCTCGCTGATCAAGGTCCTCGGTTGCCTGCCGGAGGACTGGGTCAAGAAGTATCTCGGCGAGGTTGTCCTTGGCGTTGAGCACCTGCACAACCGCGGTATCGTCCACCGGGATCTGAAGCCAGACAACCTGCTGATCGACCAGAAGGGCCATCTCAAGTTGACTGATTTTGGTCTCTCGCGCATGGGTCTTATTGGTCGACAGAAGCGCGCTCTTAACAGCAACACCAACGAGCCTGTGCCGGATCTTCTCAAGCAGGGCCCCTTTGCTCGATCGGCATCCATAGCCTCCTCCCGCTCAGCGTCCCTGGACCTGCACGGGCATGCCCACGGTCCCGGGCACTCTCCGAGCAACACGCCGCAGATGACGCCCAGTGATGCCGCCGGCGGTGCGCAGCCCTCATACTTTAGTCTCGGTTCGATGCAGCAAGAGCCCCGTCGCGTGTCCGGTCAACGCAGCGACAGCGGCGGTAGCGACGCTCTCGCGCAGATGATCAGCAACCTGGCCCTCACCGATATGCACCCGAGTCAACTTCCTCCCGCTATCCAGTCTCCGCAGGGCGAGGGCAGCGAAGGCGAGAGCACAGGGTCGCCCGATCTCCCTTCTCTGCAGCAAGTCAGCACCCACGGCAGCGTGGATCCAGGCAAGAACACTCCACCACAATCGAGCATGCCGCCACCAAACTGGGCCCTATTTGACCCCGAGGATACCAACCGCCGCTTCGTAGGCACGCCCGACTACCTAGCACCCGAGACCATCAGGGGTGAACCGCAGGACGAGACGAGTGATTGGTGGTCGGTCGGATGTATCATGTACGAGTTTCTATTTGGCATCCCTCCGTTTCACGGCAGCGAAGCCGAGGAGGTCTTCGAGAATATCCTGGCCCGCAGGATCCACTGGCCCGACGAGGCCGAAGACGAGGTCTCTCCTGAAGCCAAGGACTTGATCAACAAGCTGCTCTGTATGGACCCTCAACAGCGCCTCGGTGCTAATCGTGACGACAAGTTCCCTTCTGGCGGTGCGGAGATTCGCAGTCATCCTTGGTTTCAGGGTGTCAATTGGGATACGCTCCTACAGGATGAGGCACAGTTCGTGCCGCAGCTCGAGAACCCCGAGGACACAGAATACTTTGACAACCGTGGGGCCACTCTTCAGTCGTTTGCCGAGGAGATGGAAGACCAGTCATCTCCCGCTTCCGTGCCCGTGACCGACTATCCCGATCGGCCTCACGACGCCCTCTCACGCGTCCGGTCTCAGGTCAACTCGATCAAGCGCGGTCTGATGCCGCTGCATATCCCCCCGCACGTCCGTGACCTCAAGAGCAGACGGCTCAGCGAGCCAGTAGTAGCCGACGACTTTGGCAACTTTACCTTCAAGAACCTACCTGTCTTAGAAAAGGCAAACAAGGACGTGATCCAGAAGCTTCGTGCAGAGGCCATGGCCGCGCACAGCAAGGCCTCTGCTGTCAGCCCTGGTGGTCCCAACAGTGTCACCTCTCCGGGCGCGGGGCTCGAAGGCAGCCCGATCCTGTCGAACCAGGTCCAGCGAACCATGTCCAACGCGAAGGCGACGCAGAGGCCCCAGTCGCCGTCCGGTGTCAGCCATGCGAACTCTTCTCCGAGCCGAGCTTCCCAACCCTCGTCGCCCCTGCTAGTGTCCTTCCATGCCGGGCAAGGAAATGAAGGTCGGCGCAAGGTGTCAAGCACTTCGTCGAGCTTGTCCCAGCCCTCGGGGAGCTCGCTACAACCCGGCACGTTCTTCGAAGTGCCTCGTGTGCCCCCGAGTCTGCAAAAGGCAGCCACAACCGTCGCCGCCTCGCCGGTTAAGGGCCGGGGTGCGCCCCCGCCGTTGCCACTATCGCCCCAAAAGGTCGTGGCCACTCCCAGGCACCCGAGCAGCTCGACGAGCCGCTCCCGGTCCCTGACTGTGGGCTCGCAGGAGGGCAGTCCGGTAGCTGCAGACCTGCTAAACCACCGTAACCGTCGCAGTCAGGTTTTTGACATGTCCCCGTCCTCGTCCGACAACGAGGGCGAGAAGGCCAACGCGCTGCTCAGGGTCCAGCGCCGGCGGCAGAGCTCTCGGCGCATGTCGCAGATTGCCCTCGACGGACCCATGTTCCGGCCCCTCGACGTGCTCATCTGCGAGGACCACCCCGTCTCAAGGATGGTCATGGAGAAGCTGTTGGAGAAGCTCCGCTGCCGCACGATATCGGCAACGTCGGGCCCGGAAGCGGTCCGCTATGCCATGAGCGACATCAAGTTTGACATCATCTTTATGGAGTTCAAGCTGCCCCAAATCAACGGCGCAGATGTTGCTCGGATGATTAGAGACACCAGCAATGCCAACTCGCATACGCCCATCGTCGCCATCACCGCCTATCTCAAGGAGCTTCAGGCCAAACAGCACTTTGACTCGCTTATCGAGAAGCCCATCAGCTCGTCCAAGCTGACCGAGGTCCTAGGCAACCTCTGCCAGTGGAAGCCGCCGACAACCAGCCAGCAGAACTCGGTCTCCCTGGCGCTTGCTCACCCAATTCCCTCCGGTCTGCGGCAGGAGAGCATACGCCTTGAGGACAGCCCTACCTCCAGCTCTTCGATGTTTGCCCTTCGTCCTGGCAGCAGCTTCCGAGGCTCGAGTCGAGAAGATTCTATTAGCTCTAGCCTCTTTGGCGACTCCGAGTCTGTCACTACCGATGACATTCCGGTGGTTATCAGCCGCAAGGCTACCGGAGACTGGCCCGACGATGCCGGCCTTGGCATTTCGCAAGAAGAAGCCCTGCTCAACTCGAGCGAGCCGCTGAAGTCGCCCGTCCATCTCATATCGCAGCAATCGGCGCCAGGGATGATGGAGCAGACCCGCCTGCCGATCCCGGCGCCCGTGCCTCGTCGGTCTCTCGAGAAGCTGAAGGCCAAGAGAGAGGCCATCGAGAAGCGACGCATCGATGGCAGCATCGACTCGGCCGACGACGAAGACGATGAACTCGGCCTGGGCCTGAGCAACCTCAGCGTGAGCAACACCAACACGAGCAGTGGTAGTAGCAGCGGCAGCACCGGGGGCAGCGGCAGCGCCAACGCGACGCAAATGCGGCAGCACTTCCGGTCCAAGTCGGTTCTGCCGTCTTCCAAGCTGGGCATCGAGATGATGCGCGCCAATAGCCATGACAGCGTCAACGTGGAGTCCAAGGGGGTCAACGTCATCATGCCGCATCGCGGGCTCGAGGAGTCGCCCGGCCCGATCGAGGATGAAGCCGACGAGGGGGACACTACTGTCATACACACGCCGCCCGGTGATCACGGCACGTCGTCCGAGGACAACACGACTGTCGTCGGGGTGGACGAGACGCCGCGGCCTTTGGGTGGCGGTGGGTCCATTCAAGCTGACGACGAGCCGACGCCGCGGCCGCCTGTTAAGTCTGCTACGACGGGCATGGACGCGGGTGGGTTCATCTGAGGGCGTTCACTGCCGCTGATGTTGCTATATTGCCACCGCAACGCGGCTCGTATTCTATCAGAAAAAAAGGCACATAACAGACTGGATACTCTCGATCCCAGCCGGTTGCCTTTTCGTCCTTTCTCTTTTTTTTTCCCTTAACTATTCGAAAATTGTTACATCTCACACACAGCGCGGCGTTTTTGATCGGATCCGAGAGCCAAAGTGAGATTGCATATCCAAACGGTTCATTTGTCATTTGTAATGAGAGATTATTCTTTCGTTTTTGCTAGGTCCTTTATCTATTCTTTTCTTTTTTTTCTTTTGTATCTTGTGTGGTGGCGGCGGCGGTATCTGATGATGAGCTGGCGTCTTCAGGATTCATTTTACTGCAAGGCTCGTTGGGGGGTGAGGTTTGAGGCTAGGGAGGTTTTCTTCTGCAGCTGCTGCAACAACTGCCCATGCCTCATCAGAAAGAGAGAGAAGAGACGTGAGGTGGGAGAGCACCTGCTCATGCCTGCCATCGCGATGTCGGTCTGCATGATAGTATCCTCGTTAAGAAAGCTTCTACATACATGATGACAAGCAAGCTGGTTCACAAACTCAGGCATCCCGCACATACGTAACTCTGTTTTCTCTTTTCCCAAAGAACAGCACAAATTCAAGAAGATTGCAGCAAACCGGCGTATCTCTCGGCGAGCTCTTTTGGCCGGCCATTGTAGTTTTGTGTCATGATTGCTCGTGGGCAGTCCCGTTCACCAGTTGTTTTGCAAGGGCAAACCGTGGGCGGGTGTCCTCTGTGCTGCCCACTGAGTATCATAAATATTGCTGAACTGTTGTCATTCTGGTAGTTCGACGGGAGAAATGTTAATTCACGGAAAGTGGATGGCAATTGGAAAGAGCTTCGCTACCACTTGTATAGGTTTCGAGACGACCTGGGGGATCTATACACTGTCTCTGCGAAGAGTGATCCCCTGAGCTGCAAGGAGATGGCCATATGACAGTGGTGGTGAAGCTTGCCTGACTATATGACTCGCAATAGGGATACGGAGTACAACATGCTCAAGCATGCTTGATTCTCACCTGTTTGACGCGATTGTTATGATTATAAACATTCCCTGATCATGGAATGGTGTAAAATCTCCAAGAGGAGTCGTCTTGTCTACCCCCTGACATGGAGATTGCATATTGGACCTAACATAGTAGGAGAACGTGGTTTGAAAGAAATTGATTCCAGCTAGGCAACTTGAGAGACACTATCTGAGCATGTTTTTTTTTTGTAATGAAACGACCTCTCCGGTACCCGATCAGTACGGAAATGTACACAGAGTACCGGAAATATTCAGATATTCAGATATTCGATTCTCAGCTAACTCGGACAAGCTGGGTCCTTTTGCCATTTTTAAGTGGAACAGCAGAGAGAGAGAGCACGTTGCTCTCCCGTGTTATGGGATTGGCTGCGGGGGAACGTATCCATCAACGACCAGACTGCATCGGGACTATGGGGAAAAAACAGGGACCTTGCTCCGGCCGAGACCTAAGGGGCTTTTACAAATAAAAATAGAGATGACGACGACGGCAACGATGATGCTCCCTTCTAGAGGCGGGACTGGCTGCCCTGAGTGGAAAATGCTCCTGTGTCCTTTTCTCATCGAGCAGTGAAACATCAGGAAATGGCGACGAGTATGAACGATGGCATGATGAGCAAAATGAAGAGCGATGGTGCAATTTCCCTTTAGTCTGACCGAGACTGGAGCGTAGTCGGTCTCCAAAGACAGTGCCGTGATCGTTGCAGGAACAGATATAGACATAGCACCAGTGTCTTTCGGTTCACACCTATTCAGGAATATGTCCCGCTACTCTGGTCAGCGGGCGTGGCACAGCTCACCAATCCTGTTCCCGGTAAGGCAGCTACAGACTGACACCGGAGCTTGGACTGGCCAAAGATGATCTCCTCTCGAGGGCTGGAAAGGACCGAGACAAGCAATGATGCCGGCCTTTCCGGGGGCTTGATGTCTGTGGTCCCCTTTCACGTCGTCGATTGGCTGCATGTCTATCATGAGCAGGCGAGGCACGTGTGCAATGCCGTCCGTTACGGGGGCCCAGGGGACAGTAGATGTGTGTGCGTACAGGGATGTGAGCTCAGGTCGGATGGACACAAGCTTTTGTGGCAATAGACGATGCACTGGGGAAAAGCTTGTCTGGTTCTTGGCGATGGGTTTAGGGAAGAAGTGGCAGCTGGGCACATGTCCCACACTGTCTCTGTATCACCATGCAACGAACGACATCCCGTGTAGAACCATCGGGAGAACACGTTTCCTGAAACGGACTCTTGGGATTCTTGATGGGCTTATAGTCTCTAGCGTTCAGCTCCCCGACGCTTACCGTCGGTCTTGGTCTGCATAAGACCGTTGATGTCTACGGTCCCGTCAAGGGCAAAGGTTTGGGTACTCTCGTGCCGCCTCGTGCTTGAACCAAGAGGTTGGGAGCTGCTCCTCTGGGTGTGCAGAGAAGTGGTACGCTATCGGAAGGAGGCATGTCTAGCACGGGTTGGCTTCCTGGGCCTCGATGGAGACTCCGAAGGGGGGTTACCCATGAGGTATATTGGATGCGAAATGAAGAGCAGACCATCTCGACGGTTGTACGATGGCTTTTGGCACCGAGCCTTTGCCGTTCAGCATCAGAGGTTTGGGGAAGATGAGGCAGCCAATGGCAAAGCCCAGGTGGAGCGCGTGCGAGGGGTCTGCTTAGGTATCAAGAGTGAGAAAACTGTCCTATGCCTTCAAGTAAAAACCTTATTGAGAATTGGATTCCAAGTCTTCGTATCCGCAGATTGTCCTATTGGATCTGTCTGGCAGTTCTGGGATAGAGAGTCTTGATGTGCCTGCCATTAGGAGAAAGTGGGATATCACCTCGGCAGCATTGCGGCAGACCAAGACATGGAAGTCCAACAAAAACGCATGATGTCAGAAGTGGCAGGGATAGCTGTCGAGGTATCCGGGGCCGCAATGGTCGGCGCGGGCGGTACCACCAGGGCTAACTGGCGAACGGGCGGCGCGGCTGCTGGGCTGGCCAGTTACAAGTACAAGTAGAGCCAGCAGGGCCAGGTCCCCCCAAGTCTCCCCTCCAATTGGCAGTGGGTCGGGGCATTGCAGTAGCGGCCCCACCCCTCCTTCCGCAAAATCAGGGGTCCCTCCAGCCTGTCACTCCCGCACGTGTAGGTTTTGCGCCCTGTGATTGGCTGAAGCTCTGCTCCAGATCTAGGGCGAGATGCACTCTGCAGAGATCTCGGGCTCGTTTTTTTCTTCTCGTCTTCCCCACTTCTCTCGCCTCCAAAACGAGGAAGACAACATTCGACATGCCATTTCCCCCTCCAGCAAGCTGACGGACTCGCGCCGTGCAGCCCTGGGTCAAGCCAAGCATTTTCCAAGCCTGCCGACAGAGCCGTTTCGTCCGCAGCTAGGTCGCGAGCAGAAGGAGAGCACACGACCACTTTCCCAATCTCGAAAGTTGGGAGTCGAGGAACATGACCTCGCCTTTTATATGGGCAACGCTTCTGCGTGCCGGGCTACGTCAGCGCCCATGATGCTCCTCCGTTCTGATAGCGCCATCAGCTCGATTGATTCCGCCCTTGACCTTGACGTCAATTCCACACACCCCCATATCCCATCTCCCAGTTCCCTGGTCCATCCTGAGCATGTGGAAGTTCTTGGCGTTCTCATAGGTAGACAGACCCGACAACCTCCAAAGGGCCGACCGGATGGATGACATTGCAAAATGACAACCCTGCCAAAGGCTCGTACGCTCGCTCTTCCTCTTCCACGCCCCCACAGTCTATGCAAGCAGGGTAAACGCGGCAAAGGAACACAGGAAACATGTGCTCTGCTGCAGAGTGCAGTGCGTGCATGCGTGCGTCTTGTCGAACAGCAGCGAGGAGGGCGAGAGAGAGAGAGACAGACCGCCGGGATGGAGCAAGGACGATCTTGGCGGCAAACCCCTCCCGCCAAAGGGTTCTGTTTTTCTGGATCTGGACCCGGTGGATGAACATGTGGGTTGATATGTCCTTGTAGCATCAAGTCCCTAGCAGATCCTGTGGACCTCTTCGAGGTACGGAAGCATGCAAGTCTTTTTTTTTTAAGCTCGTCCGTGGCGCCAGTCTCGCCTTCGCCGAGTCAACCTCCACCCTCCCGGCTATCCTGACTTGCTACCAGTGCCACCCTCTCTCCTCCACCACACTATCCCATCCTAGACTGCTCTCTGTCTCTCTCTCTCTCAACGGTACCTACTCTCCATTAAAAACTCCCCTACTCCCCCTTCTCCCTCACCCTCTCTTGATTTCTCCTCTTGATTTCCTCATGCAAACATCCTTTGCTTCCCAGTGTTGTCTTACACTGTTTTAGAGAAGGCAAACTCTCTCGTTTCCCTCCCCCAGCGTTCCTGCTCTGTGGGGTGTGGATATCCCACTCTTACATTCCTCGCCACTTTTTTCTTCCTGGCGACGGCACTTCGCATACCACCGCCGCGTTGTATTGGGGAAAAAAAAAAGACGACAGAGAATTGTGTGCAGTCACCTTTCCTCTGATCTTCCCTTCCCTTGTCCAGGTCCTCTACTGAACGACGACCGGTCGCCATATATACGAACACCATGGCGGACCTACTACAACACCATCGCCACCACGATCCGAATATCGGCCTGATCCCCGTCCCCCACGGCCCGGAAACGGGCGACGAGGTCGATGAGTACCCTCGCATCGGTCGCTATACCGCCGAGCAGGAGCGCCTCATCTTTTCCCACCTGACCCACCCGGACGACAGCTTCAACGACGAGGGCACGTACTGGGCCGATCTGCCCTTCTGGAAGCGCCTCTCCTTCGTCAACAAGGTCAACAATGAGGAGGCCAAGCGCGAGCTGAAAGCCACCGGCCGCCTGGCCAAGCGCGACCCCCTCGGCCCTGTCGGTTGGTACTTTCGCAATGCTGTCCTGCCCGGTGCCGGTCTCGGCCTCGAGGGCTACGTCCTCTTCAGTATCGGCAACCTGGAGCCGCTCTTTGCCTCCACCTGGAAACAATGCTGGGGCAAAAACCCCGAAGTCTGCGACAAGAACTGGATTGCCGCTGTGACGTATCTCGAGATTGTGGGGATCATGGCCGGTCAGGTGGCTGTCGGTGTAAGTGATGCCAGTGCTCAATTCTTTCCAGCCGGCTTCAGTTCGCTAATGATATCCTCGACAATAGATCATTGGTGACTGGATTGGTCGACGATGGGGTCTCATCCAAGATGCCTCCGTCATGTTTGTCGGCCTCCTCATGTTGACCGCGAGTTGGGGCACCAGCCTGAACGGCTGGGTCATCTGCTATGCCTGGTCTCTCTTCTTCTACAGTACGTGTTCCAGCAAGCCCCCTTGGATAGCGAATATGCCTTACTGACCTGCATATTCTCCCAGGCTTCGGTGTTGGAGGCGAGTATCCAATCACGGCGACCTCGTCCATGGAGAATGCCGCCGGCGCCGGCAAGATCTCGACTCGCGATGACCGTCTGCACCGTGGCCGCAAGGTCACCATGGCCTTCCTCATGCAGGGCTGGGGCCAATTCTTCAACCAGGTCATCCTCATCCTCCTCCTGCTCATGTTCCACCACGGCGACGGCGACCCGCCATACGGTAAGAGCACCGTGCAGTGGGTCTTCCGCGTCTCCTTCGCCCTCCCCGCCGTCGGAACTCTTTGGCTGGTCTACTACCGTACCTACAAGATGCGCAACGCCAGCAAGCAGCTGCAGATCGCCAAGAAGCGCGGCGGTGTGACTGGCTACGACGCCACCTCGCTCAAGAACTGCGTGCACCACTTTGGCGGCCGCCTGCTCGCCACCGCTGGCACCTGGTTCTGCAACGACGTCTTCTTCTATGGCAACAAGCTCTTCCAAGGCCAGTTCATCAACGTCATCTCCTCCAACCCCAAGTCGGTCATGGTCACCTGGCTCTGGAACCTGTGCAACGTGCTGGTGTCCCTCGTGGGCTACTACCTGGCCTCCTTCCTCATCGACCACAAGCTCTACGGCCGCAAGATGATGCAGCAGGTCGGCTTCGGCATGTGCTTCATCATGTTTGTCATTCCGGCCTTCAAGTACGAGTACTATACGTCTCCCGCCGGCATCCACGGCTTCCAGACCATGTACTTCCTCAGCTCCTTCTTCAACCAGTTCGGTCCCAACGCCGTCACCTTCCTCGTCGCCGGCGAGGTCTTCCCCACGGCCGTCCGGGCCTCGGCTCACGGCTTCTCCGCCTGCATTGGCAAGGCCGGTGCCCTGCTCGCTTCTATCCTCTACAACTACATCGACACGCAGACTCGCTTCTACGTCGTTCCCTGGTTCGGCCTCGCCGGCATGCTTCTGACCCTCATCTTCCTGCCCGACACCACCGGCCTCGACCTCAAGGAGCAGGAGCGCCGCTGGCAGTACATCCGCGAGGGCCGCGCCGAGGAGTACCACGGCATCGCCGTGCACCCGCAGCACCTGTCGCTGTGGGAGCGCCTCCGCGGCGTCGGCAAGTCGTACGACCCCGAGGCCGACCTCAAGGCCAAGATCGAGGACCTGCGCAAGGAGTGGGAGATGCGCGAGATGGAGAAGGGCGAGAAGGAGGTCCGCGGCGAGCCCACCGTTATGGACGGCGACGACGACTTCAACGAGGCGGTGCACGGCTACTTTGAGCGCACGACGCGCGACAGCCCCCGCATCAAGGGCATGAGGAGGGCCGAGGGCGTCCTGGGCGAGAACATCTCGGACGAGGCCGCGACCGCGTACAACAGCGGGGACAGCCAGCAGGGCAGCGCCAGCAACAGCAACAGCAACAGGGCCGACGAGAAGAGGACGGTCCTGCCGGAGCCCGCGCAGGATCCCGAGAAGGAGGCCATGCAGCAGCAGCAGCAGGACAGCTCGAAGATCCAGTAGAGTGATGTCTTTCGGTCGCTCCCTCGCTTCTGGCTTTAGCAGGCAGAGGTTCTGTGATGAACGCCCAACATTTGTGTATATAGAGTACTCCCTAATCACTTTCGTGTTGGAAGGGTTTTTATAATATTCTTGGTTGTTGGAAGGGTTTTTGCCTTTCTCTCTCTAGAGAAAAGTATGGCGTTACAAGGCATGGCGATTGAACATCGAGTACACAGCATGAAAAGCGGACCAGAGAGACGTTGGATACCTACTCGTGGCAGAGGTCTATGAAATTCGTTTACGGCATTTAGCATGTGGAGCTTCGAGATACCGTGAAGGCTCCTGAAAATACAGAACAGAGGGTATAATTATTCAAGAACGCACATTTGAGTCAATTGGAAATGTCATCTTTTTGCGTGAAGCTGAGTGAAAGTCATGATACTGACCCGATGCCACTGAAAGAACCGTCTTGTAGTCTGGCTGTAGACAAGCTCCACACAGCTGGTTGGCAGCTGGCAGCACCACTCGTTGCTCCTTCCCACAAAGAGGAGGGCGAGCGAGGGCGTCGCTGCCCGCCCCACAGCACCCCACCAACGAATTATTCGATTTTCGAGTTGAATTTCTCCATCCCACCAAGGCCAACACAGTGGCACCGCGAAACTCTGGTCCACGACAAACACGATCGACATTTCGAAGCCCGTTTCAACTCGAGACACGGATTCAGAAAAATGTCGTCATCTCTCGCGGACATCATCTCCGCCCTGCCTGATGGCGAGGGCTGGGGACCCCCGGCTACCACCGAGACCACCCTCGACGGCGTGCCCTACGCTCCCTTCTCCAAGGGCGACAAGCTCGGCCGCATGGCTGACTGGGCTGCCGACAGCAAGGATGGCCGTGATGGCCGCGGCGGTCGCCAGCAGTACAACCGCTTCAATAGGGATCAGCAGGTTTACGGCGCGGGCAGCGTCTCGCTCTTTGCCGTTCCCCAACAGGCCGAGGACGAGGCCTCCTTCTCCGTCGTCTCCAACACCCGCGACACCGGCAAGACTCGCTTCGGCCGCGGCGCCGTCTTCACTCGGGGCCGTGGCCAGCGTGGCGCCGCCCAGACGACCCGTGGCGGAGGCCGCACCCAGTTCCAGCGCACTGGCGGTCGCCAGGGACAGCAATACGGCGGGGGCTACGACGGCCGTGGTGGTGGCCGCTCGAACGCCGGCGGCAGGGGCGGACGGCGCTTCGGCTGGAAGGACTACGACAAGCCGCAGCGCAACCGTGATGCCTCGATCAACATCAAGGCTGACTGGAAGCTGCTGGAGGAGATTGACTTCAACCGTCTGGGCAAGCTGAACCTCGAGGCCGGCGAGGGCGAGGACATCGACTCGTACGGTTTCCTGTACTACTACGACCGCGCCTACGACAAGCCGCCGGTTAGGGCGACCGAGCGCAAGCTGACGCCCATCGACCGCGCCGCGTACAACGTCACCACCTCGTCCGACCCCGTCATCCAGGACCTGGCCGACAAGGACGAGGCCACCATCTTTGCGACGGATAGTGTCCTGTCCATGCTCATGTGCGCCCCGCGCTCCGTCTACTCGTGGGATATCGTCATCGCCCGCCAGGGCAACAAGGTCTTCCTCGACAAGCGCGATAACGCCGCGCTCGACATGGTCACGGTCAACGAGAACGCCGCCGACGCGCCGCTCGAGGCGTCCGAGGGCAGCAAGGACAACCTCAACCAGCCCCCCGCCCTGGCCGAGGAGGCCACCTACATCAACCACAACTTTGCCAACCAGGTCGTGCTCGAGTCGGACAGCTCCAAGGTCGAGATGGCGCACGAGAACCCGTTCTACAGCGCCAGCGACGAGTCGGCGCCGCCGGCCTCCAAGGCCTACAAGTACCGGCGCTTCGACCTGTCGACCAACGAGGAGGAGCCCGTCTACCTGGTCGTGCGGACGGAGCTCGACGCCGTGCAGAAGAACGCGCTCAGCGGCGAGGACCAGTTCATGATCATCAAGGCGCTCAACGAGTTCGACAGCAAGGCCCAGGGCTCCGGCGGCGCCCTCGACTGGCGGACTAAGCTCGTCAGCCAGCGCGGTGCCGTGGTCGCCACCGAGATGAAGAACAACTCGTGCAAGCTGGCCAGGTGGACCGTCCAGAGCTTGCTGGCCAAGGCGGACGTTATGAAGCTTGGGTATGTTCTCCCCGCTCTTCTCTGATGTGGAATTCTATGCTAACAAGTACAAATCACAGTTTCGTCTCGCGTGCCAACCCCAAGTCCAACGACAAGCACGTCATCCTCGGCGTCGTCGGCTGGAAGCCGCGCGACTTTGCCAACCAGATGAACCTGTCGCTGTCCAACGGCTGGGGCATCGTGCGCACCATCGCCGACATGTGCCTCAAGAGCGGCAGCAGCGACGACGCCAAGTTCGTCCTGGTCAAGGACCCGAACAAGTCGATCCTGCGCCTGTACGAGGTGCCCACGGGCAGCTTCGAGGACGACGGCGAGGAGGAGCAGCAGCAGGGCGGTGAGGAGGAGGCTGAGGAGTAAAGTAAAAGAGAGACTGGGAAGTCGAGCGGGTCTTTGTGTGAAATCAACATTACAAACATTATTACCGTCTGCTAGCCTTTTGAGGGACTTGCGGGCAACTTGAAAAGTTTAAAGGGGAGCGGGTTTTGCATGCATGGAATCGGGCCCCCGTTAACATAGACTACGAGAGGAATGAAACTCCCGGAAGAAGCGTTTGGTTGTGCACACCTGAGGTCATCGCGGTTCTCCCTTTCTGGTTGTTCAGTGCGTGCATGTGCTATGTTGTTGAGCGGCTGCCCAAGTCTTGCGCACGGATTTCTCGGCCAAGTGGCCGGGAGTGAAATCTCCAAGCCATCCCTTCTCAACCATTTGGGAGTGGGCTCAATCCCCAAACCCCAACGTCTATCTACTCCTTCGACGTCATGAGTAACTCTTGAGGTCTCGCTGTGCCACTTTGGTTTCATTTCGTTCCGAGCGAAGCCACACACGCAACTGAGCGGTCTGCACGCGTTATCTTCCTACGGCCAGAGAGTCTGCCAAAGCGACCCCTTGTCTGTCTCAAGCCACGTTGAACCTGATTGGTGTGCCCAAAGTTGTGCGTCGATGCATGAGGGAGAACTGGGCTCTGCGCCACCACGGGACAGAGGACGCCAATTGCTGCCCAGCCTTAGTGTGTCGAGCCAATCCTGCCTTGCAGGACGGACAAAAGGTCCCCCCCTGTCAACCTGTATTCACCACCACCCCGGACGCAAATGCTCAGCCGCACGCACCTGTATTGGCCGAGAGCGGTCCCCCCATCCCCCCAGCTGCAGCGTTAGATCCGTTTCGCGGCGTGGCACAAGCGGGTAAGTAGGTGTTTGCGTCTGGCCTGGGTGCAGACGGGAAGGGATCGCTCACTCATGGAGGGGGATGAGAGAGTGTGAAAGAGGGTGCCAAGCGGGCGGTCTCTGGGCCGAGTCCGTCGAGGGGCTGACGCCCTCACCACCACCCTCGTCGTTGTCGTCGTCGCGTTCTCCGAAGCAGGAGGGAGTCCGCGCGCGCACACGCGAACAAGAGTCTTTTGAGAAAGCGAGGAAAGGATCGTGCCGCTCCAGGATCCGACTATATTTGACAGGCGGGTGTGCTAAGCGTTTCGTTCCGTCCCCATTCCCCCCCTTTCGTCTTTCTTGGCAAACGGTCCCCGTCCTCCGGTTCTGCACTTTTTTGGTGTACGCTCACACACACACACATATTTATATATATCTACATACATACTTGTTTGACCTTCCTGTTCTGGAGAAACGGACAACAGAAAAAAACAGCGAGAAGGAAAGAAGGGTAAGAACGTATATATATATCTGTGTATATATACACACATCATGAACTTTGGCATCGGCCTCAACGATGTCATCGTCATCACCAAGTTCGCGTGGGACCTGTACAAGGCGTGCCGCGAGTCGAGCGACGACTTCAAGCGCCTGTCGGCCGAGGTCGGCTCGCTGCACGTCGTGCTCCGGGAGACGGAGGACTACCTGCACGACCACCCGGAGCTCGACGCCGAGCGCCGCCGGCGCCTCGTCTTCCTGCTCGACGCCTGCCGCCTCACGCTCGACGACCTGCAGCGCCTGCTGCTCAACTACGAGTCCCTGGGCACGAACCAGCAGCGCACCTGGGACCGCATGCGCTGGGGGCTCACCGACGTCAGCGACCTGCGCTCGCGGCTCATCTCCAACGCGACGCTGCTGGGGGCGTTTACGAGCAGCTTGGCCAAGTGAGACTTCCTCTCTCTGTTTTTTATCTCTGTCTTTTTTTCCTTTTTTTTCCCTTTTGCACGTGTGTTATGCATGCTCTCTTGCAAGGAACGGGGACGTTGGGAAGTTAAAGAGTATGGAACTAATAAAAAAAACAGCTCCTCCACCACGCGCATGGAGAAGCGCCTGGCCAAGTTCATGACCGAGGTCCGGGCGGGGCTGCGCGAGGGCTCCGTCGTCACGGCGCCCGACGTGACCGAGACGATCGACACGCCCGACGTCTGGGGCCAGCTGCGGCGCGAGCTCGAGGACGTGGGCATCTCGCACGCCGTCATCGACGAGAACCGCGAGTACATCAAGGCGTGGTTCAAGACGGCGCTGCAGGACGGGCTCATGGACGAGGACAACCCCGCCGCCGCCGCTGCTGCCGCCGCTGCTGCTACCGGCAACGACGATAGTGGCCTGTTGATGCCGACCCCTTCCTCGTCGTCGTCGATGCCCATGATGATGACGACGCCGGACGCGTCGGACCCGAGCTTCAGGGTCACGCCGCCGGCGCCGAGCGACTCGGGCTACGGCGGCAGCGTGCGCATGGACAGCGTGTCGAGCATGACGTCGGCCAACGGCGACTTTGAGACGGAGCTGCGGCGGCGGCACACGGACCGCGAGGTCGACGAGGCGCTGCGGTCGCTGTCGCTGTCGCCGTCGGCTACCACCACGTCGGCGTCGGCGTCGTCGTCGTCGGCGGCAGCAGCAGCGCGGATGCCGCCCGGAGGAGGCGCGGTGGCGGTGCGGAAGAAGTCGTCGCCGGCGCGGATGCTCATGAAGTTCTTGCAAAAGGACGACGCCATCATCCAGGCCGCGAGCGACGGGGACATCAAGAAGGTGGCGAGGCTGATCAGCGTCGGGGTGGATGTGAACGCCAAGGACCGATGGGGGTGAGTTTTCTTCTTCTTCTTCTTCTTCTTGCTTCTTGTTTTACTACGCCATTTCCCGTTCCTTCACTGCCTTTTACCGTCTTTTCCTTTTTCTCTCTTTTCTATACATATCTGGCAAATACGACGACTGGTGTATGTATATACGCTGATCCTTCCCCGGAAAAACAGATGGTCTGCGCTGAGCATGTGCGGCTACGGAGGGTACACGGACATTGCGCGGCTGCTGCTCGAGCACGGCGCCGACCTGGACAACATCGACGTCGACGGCGAGTCGCCCGAGGACCTGGCGCGCAACCGGGGCAACAGGGAGATGGTGATCCTGTTTGACGAGGAGAGGAAGGCGAGGGACCTCAGGGCGCGCGAGATGGACGCCGAGAAGCCGAGAAAGGTCGGCTCCTGATGATGATGATGATGATGATGACGGCGACGATGTCGGTGACACTGTTTTTTCTTTCCGGGTTACATGATTCGGGGAGTTTGGGATTGGGATATGGCTTTTAGGCCCTGTGCTAGATTGCTCTTGGGAGATACCTTCTTCGCCTGTTATGCATGGCTTTAGCAAATATACGCCGCTTATAGATATTTATTTCTCGATAGATATACGAATGAGTCTACATGTGCTCACGACAGCATCGCATTTTGGTCTGAGATGAAGTCGATTCGAATCTATGAATGGGTTGTGAACGACGTGGTCCGGGAGATCGCTCGCATTGAGTCTACCGTTCCGCAGAGTGTATCATTCAGAACGTGGGTCGATCCGGTAAACCTCATCGTGTAAGTAGATGGATCATGGCCTACAATGCAGTCGACTTGAAGCTGAAAAGCGCAGCACACCAGACCAGTGGTTTAATTACACGGTGGCTGCGGAGAGGCTTAGAGCTGCAGCTACCCCAATAGCGCGATTCCAGTAGCGGAGTCACAGTCGTCTTCAAGGCGTGGATGGAGCGCCGGCGGCTATGCCTAACGGGTCGGGACGCAGCGGGTGCCGCCTGTGACTTGATGCACTCCAGTCTCGGCTCATCAGCCAGCCAGCCACACTCTCTGCACTTCCAGCGAGCAAAGAACAGTGCACCAGCACGAACGAGAGAGGTTGACACTGCGGCTTTTTTTTTTTATGATAGTCGCGCAAGCGGTGTCGGAAAATCGCTCGCCTTCGCCTTCCAACCTGGTGTCATAGAGCTGTCTGTGAGCCGAGGTTTTTCTCTGTAATTGGCGTGATGGTCTGCTCTGAGCAATAGCCCCTGATCGAGCTGCGGCGATATAGCGCTGTGCTGCCGCCGACACCTAGCCAGTTTCCCCCTTTCCTTCTGCACCTGAAAGACATCCCAGGCTGTGAATCCAGTGTACACCCGCTTGGGCAAAGATCTGGAAGTGTTACTTCTGTACCCAGTGACGCAAAGATGGAAAAGACCAACACGGACAAGATCCACGTGGGTATCGTGGGCGCTGGTATCTCGGGCCTGCGGTGCGCCGACATCCTCTTAGCCCACGGCTTTCAAGTGACCATTCTCGAGGCGCGAGACCGGATAGGAGGGCGTGTAAGTTCCTACCGTGATTCCCGTTCGAAACAACTGTCCGCAGTACTAATTCGAAACCCTTCCACCCAGATATGCCAGTCTGAAGAGCTGGGTTACACCGTGGATATGTGAGTCTTGATCCTGATATGCCTAAAGAAGACAAAACATCTGACAAGTGGTGACCACCAAAGCGGCCCAAACTGGATCCATACCTGGGACAGCGGCGAGGTGCACCCCATCTACCACCTCGCGCAGCAGACCGGCACGCCCCTGCACCGCTGGAACAGCAAGCAACTGCTCTTTGACTCCGAAGGCCGCCGCCTGCCGGACGAGTTGACCGACCGCCTGTCGACGCTGCTGTGGGAGGTCATCGAAGAGGCATTCGAGTACAGCGCCAAGGCGGCTGGCCGAGTTGGTGGCGGTGATGGAGCCACGGAGGGGCGGGGGGACGGCAAGCCACCGAAAAGATGGCCGTCGACGATCCCGGCGGACCAGTCCCTCTACGACTTTGTCAAGAAGCGCGCGGCCGAGCTGCTGCCCGACGAAGGAGAGAGGCGCCTGCTGGTGCAGATGAGCGAGATGTGGGGGGCGTACGTCGGCGAGCCGGTCTGGACGCAGAGCCTGCGGTTCGCGTGGATGGAGGAGTGCTGTGGCGGCGGTGAGTCTTTTACCTTCGGTGTGTACTTAGACGTGAGAATGCTGACATCCATCAAAGAGGAGATGTTTGTCGAGTCCAACTACTCGGCCATCCTGCAGCGCATCGCCGCGCCCGCGCTCGCTGGCGCCACGATCAAGCTCAACACCATGGTCACGGGCATCACCACTTCGACTCGAGCTTCTCAGGAGAACTCCGGCGCGGCCCGCGAGCAGCGCGCCGTCTCCGTCTCCACGGCCGACGGCACGTCGACCGTCTTTGACGAGCTCGTCGTCACCGCGCCGCTGGGCTGGCTCAAGCGCAACCACGAGCGCGTCTTCTCTCCGCCCCTGCCGCCCCGCCTGTCCTCGGCCATCGCCAACCTAGGCCTCTCCATCCTCGAGAAGGTCTTCATCACCTTCCCCTCGGCCTTCTGGGTCTCCGCTGCTGCTTCTGCTTCCGCCGCAGCCGGCCAGGGCCAAGACGATGATGATGACGACCCTTTCCCCTCGTACACGAACTGGCTATCCCCGGCGTACGCGGACGACACCAACCCGCACCTCTGGCCCCAGGAGATCTGGAACCTCGCGGCCTTCGCCGCGCCGAACCGCCACCCGACGATGCTCTTCTACCTCTACGGCGACTGCTCCCGGCACGTGGCGGGCATCGTCGCCGACACGACGCCCGCCGCCGCGGGCCCCCAGCGGCGGAGGTACGAGCTGCTCGACGCCTTCTTCCGGCCCTACTACTCGCGGCTCCCCGGGTTCGACCCGTCGTCCGCCGACTGCGCGCCCTCGGCGATCCTGGCGACGGCGTGGCAGCGCGACGAGCTCAGCGGCGGCGCGAGCTACTGCAACTTCCCGGCCGGGATCGAGGCCGCCGACGAGGACGTGCTGGCGATCCGGGAGGGGTGCGGCGAGGGCCGGGCGCTCTGGTTCTGCGGGGAGCACGCGGCGCCGTTTGAGGAGTGCGGGACGGTGGCCGGGGCGTACCTCAGCGGCGAGGCGGTCGGGAGGCGGATCGTTGGCGTGCGTGGGCTGGAGAAGATGGAAGGAGGGGAGGAGGAGGAGGAGGAGGGACGGGCTGGCGTGATGGCTTAGGATGCGGAGGTTGGAGGTTTCGGGGGTAGGGTACCCTTTTCCTTTTGTATGTTTGCCTTGACTGATGATGAGAATGATCCACGAGATTTACATGATATTCATACATACGCGAGCAAAGTACTCCCCTTTCGTTCTCCTTCAGTCATATAACTCCTATCAAAATAGCCTCCTCCAGTGAAAAAAGACCAAACAGCATGGCCAACATATCTGCCACTCAAAAAGAAAAAATATGACCGAGTGAATGTTTTGCAACGATGACCTGGCGTAGAAGAAGAGGAGAGGGAGAGGGGGGGACGTCTGCCCCTTTATGGTTCGGCTTCCCCTTTTCTCCCAGGCACCCACCCTATGAATCACCTACCTTCACCTCACCTCCCTCCCACCCCAACCCAACCAAGAGCAACAGCCCCTTATCATTCTCAATAGAGTACCTGGTTTCCATAGGGGGTGGGATGGTGCAATGGTTCATGACCACGATAACGTGGATTCCATTTAATAAATAGCACGCCATCCTACCCTCACGGTGGAGGACACCACAAAACATTAATGTGGCTGGTCTCGTGTTCGAGTCAAAGAAAAACCTCGAAAGGGGTTTTTCGTAGCCAGGAGTTCGACTCCTGGTGAGCTTTTTGTTCTTTTTGCCTTTTTTCGCGTTTTATTTTTTTTTTTTGGCCCCCTTTTCCTTCGCTATCGTGATACCGTGGAGGATATGTCTCTCTCAGCATGCTCAGGGGCAAAAGGGATTCTTCAGAACTGTTTGATATTGAGTCCTAGTTATAAAGTGCCTAGCTCACCACAGACTGACTACACGACTCTCATTCACACCCTCTCCCTGTCATGTCAGAACCCCCTTCCCCTGGCTGATCTGCCTCTCTCTCTCTCCCCCCCCTTCTCTATGCCCATTCACCCGTCCCAGGTGTAGTTGCCGCCCATGTCGAGCAGCCAGGTCAGCGAGTTGAACTCGACGTCGATGACCTTGATCTGCCAGTAGCCGGCCTCCTTGGTGTTGGTGAGGATGGTGATGCCCTTGCTCGGCTTCATGGCCTCGCCAAAGGTGGCGTGCCAGCGCAGGGCGACGACGTCGCAGTCGACGGCGGCGATGGAGTCGACGACGACGGGGAAGGGTGGGTTGCTCAGCTGCGCCTCCATGAAGATCTCCTTGGTCGCGAACGTCGGGCCCCCCAGCGGCTGGTCGAGGAACGAGTTGATGCTGTCCGAGTTGTCGACAAAGTCGGCCGCGCAGTACTTCTCGCAGTCCTCGGCCTTGTACTCGGCGATGAGCTTGCGGTAGATCTCGACCATGTCGGCCGCCTCGGCGCGCGTCATGCACTCCTTGTCCTCGCGGCCGGCGAGGGGCGTCGGCGGCGCGGCCAGCGCCGAGCTGGCGAGCGCGAGGAGGGCCGTGGCGAACTTCATCTTTGGAGTTGGGCGGTAGAGGTTGTGATTGCTAATTATTGTCGCTTCTTTCTTTCTCTCTCTCTCTGTCTGTTGTTCACAGACTTGTCAATTACCTTGAGATGAGGATCTCCCGACATCTCGAACGAGCTATGGCAGTCGCTACTCGTCCTCTTTTATATCCAATTCTTTTCTTCCCTTCCCCTTCCTGAGTCCGATCCTGGAAGCCTCGTCTTACGTGAAGCTTCGAGTGAAGCTCCAGCAGATGTATTTATCCAGGGAGCTCAGCACCGCGACCAAGACTGCAGAAATTAGCTGTCGTATTTATCCAGGCCGAGTCCGGTGAGCTCACAAATTGCTGCTCGTCGGACGTCCGAACATCTCATGCTGCCGAGGGTGAGATCGCACCTGTTTCTTCATATCGTGGCATATCGTCGACCAGAACGCTAATCCATTTGCTCGGTACTTTCGGCTGCACACGCGGCCCAACACGGCAGGGCAGCAGAGAAAGAGGTTCCCCCAGACACACTCGCAGCTCGATCTGGGTGTGCACCTCATTCCTACCTTGCGTCTGGAGCTTTTAGGCGAGGTTCCGGCGCAGATGGCCGTCTGCCTTCTTCGTGCTATGGTGGTGAGATGAGTTGTGAAGCGATTGGGCATGCTCGTGTCCCGTGAGAGGAGAGGGCGGGTTGAGTCCAAATTTAGAAGGTGAGGCTCAATGAAGATCTAAGGAGAACCTCGAGGATAAGACCTTCTTCTCCTTTTTACCAACTATTTCAATCTAGGGTTCACTGGATGCTTTAGCCATTGCTTTGGTGGTATGGTTGTAAGTGTGATATTTAAAGTCGTGTGCTTGCCAAGCGACAGGTGTTTGAATGCATTGCTGCTCTCAAGTAATCTCCCCCAGAAGCTTCTTTCCTTCCAATCTTGAAAACATGGTTCATTTTAGCTCTATTCTACTGGTTTTAGCTTTTCTAAGAGTTTGAGGCTACTCGACAGCCCTCCTCTTCTCCTTTGTCGTCTATCAAGACCTCTGAGATCAATAGGTAGCTGCATATCAAGTTGCACGATCAAATAGATGGACAACATCTAGTTACTCGATAGTCAAACATGTATGACTTGGAGCGAGGAGAGGTCTCGCATTCGTCCGAGTGCCTTGTATTTCTACCACCCCTTGACTCCCAGTTCACCATGTTGGTGTTCTTGGCCGTGGTGTAAGTCTGATTGTGCTGGCGGCACCGTGTGAACCCCACCTGACTAAGGTCCAGACCGCCCATTGCCCACGTACAATACACGCGCTGTGCACGCGCCCAGGAGAGGGAAGAAAAAGTGACGTGCGTGCCCCAAGCTTCCATCGTGCCTCTCCCCCCAAAACCACCTCCACGCCGTACCGACCAATTATCGTCGCCGCAAACGACCGCTGCAAAACATCTCGCACTCAAGAAGACGCATATAACCAGCATCATGGACGTCGCCGACCAGTGGATGCTCGAATATCTCCCAGGTACGTCCACATGCAACGCAATAACCTCTCTCCCTCCCTCACCTCCCTCCCTCCACAGCAACATCTCCCCGCTCCATAGATCCAAACAAAAACAACAAGTCTCGACACTCTCCTCCCCACACCTCTCCTGCACCGCCCTTCCCACTTTCGCTGACCCCATCTCGCACACAAAACAACAGGCTTCCTCCCCGACCCGCTCCCGCAGCTCCTCCACGAGCACGTCCTCCACCCGCACGCCTACGTCCAGGTCCTGAAGCGCAAGGCGATGCACCTCCTGGCCCGCCTCTTCAACGCCGCCTACCCCTTCCTCTCCCCCGTGGCGGACCGCCTCGCCCGCGCCCTGCACGACAGCCCGGACCTCGTCGTGCTGGCGGCCCTGCTCGTCGCCCTCGCCGCCGCGCTGCAGGTGCTGCTCTACGTGCGCCGCGTCGTGGCCTGGGGCGTCCGCCTCGCGCTGCGCATGGCTTTCTGGGCCGGGGTCGTCGCGCTCGGGGCGGTCGTCTGGAGGAGAGGGCTCGAGGAGAGCGTGCGCGACGTCGTGGTCGCCGGCGGCAAGGTCGCGGGCTACGCGGCGGCCATCGGCGAGGTGTGGATGGCCGAGTACAGGCGGTACGAGGCGCAGACGCAGCGGGTCGCGCAGGCCGGCGCCGGCGCCGGCGCGAGGAGGCAGAGGTAGAAGGAGAGGTGGGAGCGCCACAGTTGGTGGTTGTAGTTTTTTGTTTGTTTTTTTTGGAGATGGGAATGAGAGTGTGGGAGACCAAGAGAGGAAAAAGAGATACAGAGAGATGTTGTGGTCTGTCTGTTGTTCTACGGTCTTGGATTCCGCACATTGGGCAGATCACCACACACACAACATTGGCCCGAAGGCATACGCGCATCGTACCCGGAGAGAATTCAGATTCATCGTTCCTGTTTCAGGGGGCCACCATCTAATCCGACCCAACGCCGACGCTATGCAAACTATGTGCCGCAGGGAGGTATCCACCTACACCTGACCGACCGACCAGCTTTTCAGAATACAAGACAAATCGTCCCAAATGCAAGACACCAGCACAACACCGCCTCCCTTTTTTACTCTTGTTCCTCAAACTCCTCGTCCTTCAACTCCCTCGGCTCCTGGGCCTCGTGGTACTGGATGCAGTCGTCGATATAGCTCAGGATGGCGCCGACGCTCTCCTCGTCCGACGAGTCGAGCTTGAGGTAGCTGACCATGCTGAAGCTCTCAATCAGACCGGCCACGGCCCGGTTCAGCCTCCTGAAGCTGGAACCCTTCATGATGGCCTCCCGCTGCTGCGGGTCGGTCATGTCGTCGTCGCCGACCTCGTCGCCCTCGGCCCTGCGCCTCGCCACCTCGGCCGGGTCGTCGTCGAGCAGGGCGACGTCCGGGGTCAGGAACTTCTTGAGATCTTTGCGCTTGACCTGGCCCTTGACGAGGTCCATCTTGGACAGCACGTTGAGGTGGGGGATCTCGAGCATGATCATGGCGCTCATGGCGCTCAGGGTGCCGGCGAAGAACTTGGCGCGGTCGACGACGAAGGTGGCCTCGAGCAGGTAGGCGGCGCAGAGGCGGATGTCGAGGGAGCCGGCCTGGGTCAGGAACTTGACGAGGGCGGGCAGGATGGGCACGTGGGTGTAGAGCTCGATCTGGCCGGGCATGTCGAAGATGATGAGGTACTCCTCCGTCAGCGAGTCGAGGGACTCGGTCAGGAAGTCGAGGTTCTCCATGAGGAACTCGAAGCAGTAGATGAGGCCGCCGTTGGGGCCGAGGCCCATCTCCTCCATGACGTCCTCGAGGGAGATGAGGTCCTTGATGTCGAGGTCGGGCTGGTGCTCGAACGTCTCGGCGGCGGGGTCCAGGTTGACGTAGAAGGCGGAGCGCCGGTTGAGGTTGAGGTGGGTGATGAGGGAGGCGCAAAAGGTGGACTGGGCCGGGCGGGCGCCCATGTTTTGTTAGGACATATCCATATCCAGTGGTGTCACGGTCGAGAATGCGACGATGATCTTGAGGAGAGAGGGAGGAGCTCACCTTGCCCGCCCCTGCTGGGCCCATGACCATGACCCCGAACTTGCTCATGTCGGGCTAGGTATCTGCCGACCCGGCGTAGAATGCTGAGATGTTATGTGTGCAATGCGCCGACTTTTGTTTGAGAAGGGTCAAGCTTGAAAGTGAAAGAGCTGTGTCGCAACACATGCAGATTTTCGATGATGGTGTTTGTCAGGGTGGGGAACTGGACATCACTTTGAACTTCCTTTATCAATTATCGATAAGATAAAAAGATAAGCTTGAAGCCAAAAGCGGGTATAGGCCAAACGCGTTACCTTGTACGAGTACCCTCAAACCTGTGCCTCTTGCAGGAAGCTGACCGGATCAAAGATATCAAGGCCAGCATGGAGAGACGAAACAACAGCCGAAGAGGGGACGAATTCTGCTGCCCCGCTAGTGGGCCGGGCTTACCGGGTGAGGCATGGTGCCAGTGCAGCATTGACCGGTTCGATAGGCTGGCGCCAGGGGAGGATCCCTGGGATCCCTGGAATCCCTCCAGGCGCGGGGGCGTGTACCGCTTTTTCACACCCAGTGTTTTTGGTAGTGCTGGACTCAACCGGCAGAAAAAAAAAGACCTACAACCCCTCCATCACGCGCACGCAGCCATTATTACTGGACGGCGGTGAGCAAAAAGCCAGGCAAAAAAAAAACCTGGATTGGCTCACTGGCTGGTATCCTCTGTCATTTCCCCATCCATCGAAAGCAAATGGGGGGATGAAAAACGTGCACATGCAGCATGGGAACACAACGGCAGCAAAGCCGAGTCCCTCAAGGTAGCATCTACATGCTCCCCACGTCGAGAGCCCGGACGGAGTGCGTAGTCGGTACCGACCGTTGATCCCGACTTCCGAACCTCGAGCGAAAAGAAAAAAAAATCTACTCTGTAGAGAGAGGAGAGCAATATTGCGCCATACTTACGGTCGAAGTTGACATGCATTGATGTCCGTGGGCATATATGCACGCACTCTAATCGCTGCTGCTCTGCTCATGTACTTCGTGCCTTCCTGGCAATTATGTCGCCGTCTGACACCCCCTGCGCCCGAGAAGGAAAGAGGTAGATAGAAAGGGAAAGAAGAACAATATTAACTCTCCGAGCACACCTTCCATTGAATCCCATCCCACCAAGAGAAACCTACCTAGGTACCTCAATAGGACAGGGATACATGTACCTCCTTAGCAAAGAATGGGAAAATCCCCCCTTGCGCCTCAGCTTACCTCCCCGGACAGAGCAAAGCAAATGGAAGCGCATCTCATCCAACTAACGGCAGTAGATACAAGCACCTAGGTACCTTAGTAGTTGAATGCAGTAAGAAATGAACGAGACCAAGCCAAGCAAGCCAGCAAGAGAATAGTGCCTAGGTAGGTAGTACCTAGGAAATACGGAGTAAGTAGGTCAGGTAGAGCACGCCTACATCTTCCCGAAGGGCGACGACACATTGCAGCGTCGACTTCTGTCTTCTTTTGTCTCAGTCCCTAATCTTAGGTTGTCACTCCAAACAATCCCCGTCCCACTAATAAATCTGACTACTTCTCCCACCCGCATTCCGACAGCTGTCTCCTTCCACTCTCTCTCTCTCTTCCTTTTCTCTTCCTCTCCTCTATCCCTCTCTCTACTCTCTCCATCTCTCGTCTTCCCCTCATTGTCGTCGGTATCCGTCCGTCTGCTTCATTCTAGGTTGGTATTTCCCATTGAACATGCAGCAAACCCCAAAACTTCAAGGACGCATCGTTTTTCTCTGACCGTGAAAAGTACAGATTGCCGCAGTCTTATCGATTGCTTCACCCCTCCATCGGCTATTTTTTTCCCGCATACCTTTTTCTCCTCCCCCAACATCCAAATCACACAATGGCCTCCAACGGTAACGCCATCCACGCCGACCAGGCTGCCTGGCGCCACTACAACGAGGGAACCTTCCTGTTCACCGTAAGGCACTGTTCCGCGCCCCCGGCACAGCTTAGTGTCTTTCCTGCTAACAGGCAATCCCGCATCGCAGTCCGAGTCTGTCGGTGAGGGTCACCCCGACAAGATTGCCGACCAGGTTTCCGATGCCATCCTGGACGCCTGCCTGGCTGAGGACCCCCTCTCCAAGGTTGCCTGCGAGACTGCCACCAAGACTGGCATGATCATGGTCTTTGGCGAGATCACCACCAAGACCAAGCTCGACTATCAGAAGGTCGTCCGTAACGCCATCAAGGACATTGGCTACGATGACTCGTCCAAGGGTTTTGACTACAAGACCTGCAACCTGCTCGTCGCCATCGAGGAGCAGTCTCCCGACATTGCCCAGGGTCTGCACTACGAGAAGGCCCTCGAGGAGCTCGGTGCTGGTGACCAGGGTATCATGTTTGGCTATGCCACCGACGAGACCCCCGAGCTGTTCCCCCTGACCCTGCTGCTCGCCCACAAGCTCAACGCTGCCATGTCGGCCGCCCGCCGTGACGGCAGCCTGGCCTGGCTCCGACCCGACACCAAGACCCAGGTCACCATTGAGTACAAGCACGACTCTGGTGCCGTTGTCCCCGTCCGCGTCCACACCGTCGTCGTTTCTGCCCAGCACAGCGAGGACATCACCACTGAGCAGCTCCGCAAGGAGATCCTCGACAAGATCATCAAGAAGGTCATCCCCGCCAAGTACCTTGATGACAACACCATCTACCACGTAAGTTTTGAGCGTTTCGAGTCTCGCTACTCACTGGATCTAATGGCATGTGACGACTAACTCTTGCGCCTGCAGATCCAACCTTCTGGCCTCTTCATCATCGGTGGTCCCCAGGGTGACGCCGGTCTGACTGGCCGCAAGATCATTGTCGACACCTATGGTGGCTGGGGTGCCCACGGTGGTGGTGCCTTCTCCGGCAAGGACTTCTCCAAGGTCGACCGTTCCGCCGCCTACCTCGGCCGCTGGATCGCCAAGTCGCTGGTCGCCGCCGGCCTCGCCCGCCGCGCTTTGGTCCAGCTCTCGTACGCCATTGGTGTTGCCGAGCCCCTGTCCGTCTTTGTCGACACCTACGGCACCTCGGAGAAGACCTCGGAGGAGCTGGTCAAGATCATCCGTGCCAACTTCGACATGCGCCCCGGTGTCATTGTCAAGGAGCTCGACCTGGCCAAGCCCATCTACTTCCAGACTGCCAAGAACGGCCACTTTGGTACCAACCAGAGCTTCAGCTGGGAGAAGCCCAAGCCCCTCAAGTACTAAGCGTCGCCCTGGCCTGACGCCTTCATGGTGACACCAAGCGAGAGATTCAACTTCTCCTCGCGTAATCTCACATCTCACGACCGTTAGAGAAAAAGCTATCACGATTCATGTTTTATTTTTATCCGCACATCACGGACGGGCAAAGAATAAAGGCGTACGGTTTCAACAATCCTGGTTCTGGGAGAAATAATATATCCAATTTTCTTTTTTCTTTTGCTCTCGAGGTTTCTTTTTCCTTATCACTGTCACATGTCTGGGTGGGGGGCTGTCTCAGCCCTCTTGAAGCCTCGCTGAGCGACGACACAGCGTCGCTCAAGTCTTGCCTGGCCATCCCTGGCATTGCATGCAGGGAAGGCCAGCGCTCTACAGAGGAGGGGAGGGATGCTGGCGTCTTTCAACAAAGACATTGTCTTGCATTGGGAGGGGTGTTGCAAAAAATGGGAAAGACACTTTTCACTGCATAACTTTTCTTCTCGCGATACCACACGCATCGGAAAGAAATCACAGCATCTACACATCGGCGTTTTAACAACAACACAACACACACACATTGATCTTTGGGAAAGCGATTTACAAGAAAGAACTTCAACATCTTTTTGACACTCTGTTTTCCCGAACTCTGAAGCCGATGCACACAATACTTGCAACATCACAAAATCTCTCAACGCTTCGGGGAAGGGGGGGAATGGGGGAGACTTTTTTGGGCCGGTGGCGAGTTTCGTCCCTTGCGAAAGGGGTGATCGCCGCAAGGAAAGGGGCATGGGATGTACTTAGGTACCTTTGTTTTGCTATCTAGCTGCAGATACAACTCTCTGATAGATGGCCACACATTGATACAAGAAAGCGGACGAGTCTGCCCCCGGGTAGACTTGCGCGTGTTTGCCGCTCATCTGTCTAGTTTGACATCTGGCCCAAGTGATCTGATTCTTCGCAATGCACTTGCACTCTGTGGTCCAGTTAAAGAGAGAAGGATACACCATGATTGTTCAATTCATTTCCTGTCTCGAGATATTGTATTACTCAAGATATGTAACTACCTAGAGTATGGATCATGAGAGGGGGTGAAGAAGTACAGCTCTGTGGAATCGTAGGGTATCGAAGCTTATAAGAGACGCAGTACGCTCTGAGATAGAAAAAAAAAGAGAGAAGCAAAAGAGCGTCCTTCTAAGTTCGTCGGAGAAAGTGAGAATACAATGTGGTAGAAAAGTAGGTGACCAAGAAAAAAAAATATAACAAGAAAAGAAAAAAAGGTGGTGGTGGTGATTGGTGGTGACTGACTGAGTGGCCAAGATCCGCCGTGAAACACCAGACAATAGGGGTAATCAAAGAGGCAGAAATAGAGTATATCGTGACAGTCAGTTCAAAGTCGGAGTCTAAAAAGGGGGGATGGATCCATTCTCATCCATTCTTTTTTTCCTTCCCCTTTCGTCCTCTCGTCCCCTTTTCTTTCGTTACAGTAAACGGCAATGAGGAGGGGGGAAGAGGGAAAGAAGAAAGGGGGGGGGAGAGCCAGTCCACGCCATCAACATCACGGAGCACGACACTCTCCTCCTTCCTACCTACCCCTTTCCACGAAAATACAAAACAAAAAACAATCATTGATCATCAGGCCTCTTCTCCTCCCTTCCATGCTCACGTCACGTCAGCGACGGCGCCGAAGCAGACGACGGCACGTGGTCTCCTCCTCCTCCGGGCGCGCCGGCGAGCGGCTCGAGCCCCTCGAGGATGCGCCTCGCGGCGTCGATCCGCCGGCGGTACATCCTGCTCTCGGCGCTCGCGCGCCCGCTCTCCGTGAGGCCCAGCACGCACCTGCCCAGCCCCGCGACGGCGCGCTCGACGAGCATCTGGTCCTCGCGCGACAGGGCGCCCACGGCGGCCGGGGTGCCCGGCGCGGCGGGCGCGGCGATGCCCAGGGACGAGGTGCTGCGCGCGCTGCTGATGGAGTACTTGTGCTGGTGCTGCGGCTGCTGCTGCTCGGCAGAGGCGACCTCTGCGCCTTGGCCTTGCATGAGCGACTCGGAGATGTTCCGCAGCTGCCGGTCGGCCGTCCCCATCGCCGCCTCGCCGCCGGCCTCGGCGGAGGACGACGAGGACGAGGCGAACGCGTGCTGCTGCTGCTGCGGCGGCGTCGAGGACCGCGCCGCGACGGGCGACCCGCTGCCGTTGGACGACGTCTTCTTGCGCGCGCTGCTGCTGCTGCCGCCGACGAGCGGGAAGCTGCGCTGCGTGCCGGTCGAGTCGAACGACGAGACCGAGGGCCGGTGCAGCGTGTGCGCCGCGCTGCTGGCGGGCCGCCGGGCGAGCGCCGCGGCGGGCGGGTGCGACGACGAGGACGAGCGCTGCTCCTCGGCGCTGTGGCGCTTGTTGGGCGTCGTGTTGGCCGTCGCAGGCGCCGAGCTGAACGCGTTTCCCCCCCGGCGCGCCGTGGGTGGCGGCGTGGCCGGCCGCCGCTCGCGCTTTTGTTCCTGCTGGGTTCTTCCGTCTTGGTCTTCCTCGTCCTCCTCGACAACGTAGTCGTCGATGACGGCAGTCTCGTCCGCGGCTGCAGCCGCCGTCTCAAAGCTGGAGCGGTTGGTGCTGTAGCGCGAGGCGCGGCCCTCGGTGGCCGTGGCGAACGAGTCGACGGTCGAGACGGAGCCGGCGCTGCCCCGGCGGGTGCGGCTGCGCGACCGCGACTTGCCGTACGTAGGCCCGCGTGTTGTCTCGACCGAGTCCTCGGAGCTGAAGCTGCCGCGCCCCGCCAGCCGCTGCTGGTTGATCGTGCCCAGGGCGCTGTGAAGGATAAAGTGCTCGTAGTCAAAGGCGTCCTCGCGGTCCTCGTGAGAGATGGGGTGCTGAAACGTGTCGTGGTACTCGGACTCGCCCGCCTCGCTCTCCCAGTCAGTGCCGGCCGTGGCGAAGCCGTCCTGGTTCTCGTCCGACGGCGGGTCGTCGCCGTTCTCCGTCCGCATGTCGCTGTCCACGTCTTCCTCCTCCTCCTTCTCGGCCTCCTCCGGTATGGTCTCCGGCTCTCTTCGTGGTGAGTCGGTGCCGAGATCCACGACGGGCGTTTCTATGAATTGTTGCTGGTGGTGGTAAGGATGGCTCAGCTTCGTGACGCCGTTCTCCTGGCTCTCGTAGCCGCCCGCCAGCGAGTCGTCCTCTGTGTTTTCGTCAAAGGAAGACCTCGTCTTCTTGGGAGTTGACTGGCCTTCTCCGTCGCTCTCGCCGTCCACGGTCGACACCTCACCATTCCAGGGGTTCCGGCCTGACACGTCGTTGGGCGTGGATACGGACTTGGTCAGAGCAGACTGCGGCTCCGTCCCGTACCATTGCTCTATCCGGGCGTGGGTGAATGGGCTCGGCGTCCGCAGGCTCTGAAGACTCCTCCTCTTCATGCTGTCTGCGCGCGCCTGCTCCCGCAGAGACGAAATCTTGCCCTTCAGGTCCTTCATCTGGTCCTTCAGATCCCGCATCTGAGCCACAGAGGCAGACCTTGTCAAGCCCTTCTCGTTGAAGGACCCAAAGGTTGGGCTCAGGAATGTGTCCAACCTCGAGGCGTTCTCGGCTTCCGGCCGGAGCAGGTCCGGCTCGGCGGCATCTTCACTGACCGACTCCAAGCCCTTGTCTCCCGCCGAGTCCGTCGATCTCCTGTAGTCAGGCTCCTCCTGCTCCGCCAGCCCGTTGAGATCTTCTCGTATTTGACCCAGGCTCTGTGATGAGATCAACGGCGGCCTGTACCCACCGGCAGCGCCCATCGCACTCGCCGATCTTTGCGTGTAGACTTTGGGTGCGGCATCGAGTCTCAGGGCATTATCGCTGCCTATGCGTGCGTGCCCGGGCGCGAAGACTGTGGTAGAGTGGTCGCGGAGGCGGAGAGGGAACGGGGGTGAGGGCGTAGAGCCGTCGGAGAAGCCCGTGGGTGACGACATTTGCAGAGAGCTCCGCGCGCGTGTGAGATTGCCTTCCATAGTCTGTGGACTCGTTAGCTTATTTGCAATACAAAGTGGGAGGGCGCCACGAAATCATACCGTCAATCTCCTCTTCGCATTAGCGAGGATTTGCTCCGCCCGCTTGCTCAGGTCCGCCGCGGAGCGCTGGTCTTCGTTCCCACTGCCACCATTGACGCTGCTCCCGCCGCTTAGAGAGGGCGCGTCAACCGTCAGACTGCTGCTGGGCGCATGCGGCTCGCGGGCGGGCGAGTCCGGGACGTAGGACTCGGCGACGCTCTCTTCGTCGTCGCCCTGGAACACGCTGTCGCCGACGCTCATGGAGTCGTCAAAGTCGGCAAAGAGGTCCGGCCTGTCCTGGGTGGTGATGGTGCTGGTGCTGTCGCCCGAGGAGCGCCGCAGCCGCTCGACGGAGGCCTGCTGCTCCTTGGCCCTCCTCTTGACGCTGTCGAGCACCCGCGCGGGCTGGGCCAGGTAGTCGGCCATGTTCTCCTTGTCCGCCAGGGCCTGGCGGTCGAGGCCGGCGCGGCGCTGGGGCGAGGGCTTGCCGACGGTGCTCTCGACCTCGGTGACCTCGCCAATGTCGGACAGCATGGTGCCGTTGCCGTATATGATGGGCGTGGTCGGGGTGATGGGCCCTGCGGTGAAGGTGAGGGCGTGCAGGTCGACGCCCGAGGCGGCGGCATGGGCGTTCTTCCACATCATGAGCGGCGAGTGGGAGCGGTCGTCGTCGTAGCCGGGGGAGGAGGACCGCTCGTACTCGGGTAAAATCATGTCGGGGTTGGTCAGGGTAGGCGACGGGGGCTGCGGCGGGTAGGGCTGCGGCATGGAGCCCGCCCGGCTTGAGGAGGGCTCCATCATGGCCATGTCCGTCCGCGTAGGTGTCTGTGTGCCGCCGCGATGTCGCTGCTTCTGCAGAAGCGAGGGCCGGGAGCGGGAGGTGGCAGAAGCGAGAGGTGAGAGAGAGATGGACAGGTAGGTAGGTAGGTGAATCAATTAGAGGCTGCTGCTCGGCGCAGACGCCGCTGGACGAATAGCACACCGGCCTGTCCTCTCACAGTGCCGCCAGGAGAACCGTCGGGCCAGTCGTAGTTGGTAGATAGAGTAGGACAATCGAGAATGTCGTGCATGTGCAGGTTACAATTAACCGCAAAGACACCGTCCGCTCGGCAGGCCAGAGGATAAATTGGATGCGGCGAGGGCGCTGGTTCACGGCCGCAGACTAGGATCGACGACGCACGGGAAGTCGTTCTGTCGGGTTCCGGCCGTGGAGTGCGGAGAGTATCCTGCTCATGGGTTGTCGTGCTGCGCAGAGGGTGTTGGCAGATGCGAGCAAGCTGGCAAGCAGAGCAGCGCAAGCGACTCGCTAGACCTCCTGAACCGGCCAGATCAAACTGTGGCGCGCAGAAAGAGCACGCAGTAGCCCCGGGCCCAAGCACGCGTCGCAGAGAAGGGGATCGTCTGTGCTGTAAGAGACGGGAAGGTTCATGCAGCAAAGAGGGTGGTGGAGGGCAATATCTGCAAGATTGATTGATCGAATGGCGCGGTGCCAGTGCCCAGTAACAGTGCTCAGTGCCAGTTACGGGATGCGCCAGCAGCAGATGCCGGGGGTGGGGATGGCCAGAAACAGCTGGAGCAACTCGTCTCGCACTCGCGCTCCTTCCCCAAATCGACAATCGACGGCGGGCACACACACACACGCACACCTGATCGACAATCGTCACAGCCCCTTCGAGAGCAAGCGGGTTGAATATCCA
Organism: Thyridium curvatum; assembly: GCF_004353045.1. Lineage (NCBI taxonomy): Eukaryota > Fungi > Ascomycota > Sordariomycetes > Thyridiales > Thyridiaceae > Thyridium > Thyridium curvatum. The sequence goes on along the minus strand of NW_022156828.1, from coordinate 80,542 downwards.
CTCAGTCTTGTGGTCGTTGTTCGTTGGGGGTGGCAGCGAGTGTTTAAAGAGAGAGTGCGTGGACCGGTGCCAAACTTGCACGGCCTTCCTCGGTCTGAGTAAAAGTATGCGCATCCAGGAGTGAGTGAGTTGATAACTTTTTGTTTCCCTGGTTCTCCTGCAGGCTACGGACAAGGTCGACTCGAGTCCTTCTCTCAGGCCTGTGATTGCGTCGACAAGGGCCTGCTGCCGGGCACTAACAAGGGTTTCTTTCCCTTTTTCGTTCCTTTTTTCTCTACACGTTGGCTAGATGCAAGGGGTGAGAGCTGGATCTCTCAAGCTTGACCGTCTAGAACCTACTGTAGTATCCAACGGTAAACCTGGGCGAGAAACCTGGCCGATCCTATTCACGGCATTTGCTTGCGAAGCTCTCGGCATCTCCTCTGCTTTTCGTCATTTCCCAACGGCCGGGCTAGTCTCCACGCGCTGGCTGGCTGCCGCTGTTGGCATCTGTCAAAAGGCACCACTTTCTCTTCACGAGACGAGGGACGGGATCAGCCAGAGAAAAAAAAAAAAAGGGGGCATGCGTTTATGTGCATGGTGCAAGGATGTAATCGTAATCGCTTGCACACACTTTCTCGCACACATGCGGCGCCAGTGCCAGCGGCGGCCGGTGCCGCAATTGGCCAGGCACGGCAACTTTAAATGGTCCCCAAGGATTTCTCTGGGTTTTTTTTTCCCCTCCCGCGGCGCCGGCGTGGTGTGAAGAGTTGCGAACTGGTAGCTTGTCTTGGGATGAAACAATCGGCACTACTTGTACTCCTGTACCGTACCGCACCTTTTTGGACGACGAGATGGTGTTACAGCTAATGAACTTTCTACCTATCCGGTAGGTAGGAAAATGCATATCTACGGCAATATGAGTCGGGTCATGCAGGTGTAAATGAGAGATGGCCAGGGTACGCGCTGCTTGCTGCGAGGCATGACTGTCGATATTTGGTGCCTGTCAGCACTATGGATCCTCCTCCATGCAGCCCGTTGAGGAAACAGAGACACCATCCCGGGCGTACGAGGTAGGGGAATGTGCCAATCGTGAAACAAGTGCGCCAATCAGCATTTTGCTACTGCTCCAGGTAATCGGCCGGCACAAGGCATATCTGCCCCGGTTGGAGTAGTTACATTGTATCTCTGAGCTGGGCGAAGTCTTCTTCACGGTTTACCGCTCATGGTCGACAAGAAGATAGAGTAATATCATCTGAAATTCATCATTCAATTCCAAAAAGAAGAAGCGGCCCAAATATTTATTAGAATAGAAGATGATGCTACTGGTACTGCCAGCCAATGCATGCCAGCGCACGGACCACCAGACACCAGCCAGGACGAATCTCGAGCTCCTAAAAATTTCCAGACCACCATCGTCGACCTCCCCAGCCTGACCTCATACGACACATGGTGATTGGCTTGCCACGCCGTCCAACCTCACCGCCCCAAAAACACCCCAATTCCTCGGTAGACGGGCCTCAATCCACACCCGCGAGGACCATACTTCCCTTCCCCCCAGAGAATTGAACCGTCCGGGCCGGGCCTGCGCCGCCGTCGCCGTCGCCGTCGCCGCTGCAATGAGCAAACACATCCTCCGCTCCGCCCTGGAGCTCCGGGCGCCCATCACGCGCCGCCTCTTCCTCTCCTCGCAATGCCAACAACCACGAGCGGCGGCAGTAGCAGCAGCACCGCTCCCCGCCGCCCGCCGCCTCTTCAACACCACCCCCTCCCACACCCCAAGCCAGCAGCAGCCACCCACCGACGCCGCCGCCTCCTCCTCCTCATCACCGCCCACAACCACCACCACCGCTCCCACCGCCACCACACCCGCGCCCAGCGAGAACCTCCGGACCCTCCTCCCCCTCCTCGCCGCCCAGCCGGGCGGCCGCTACGCGACCGTCCACGTCCACGGCCGGCCCTACCTCGTCACCCAGGGCGACAGCATCCGCCTGCCCTTCCGCATGCCGGGCGTCCGGCCGGGCGACGTCCTGCGCCTCGACCGCGCCACCAGCCTCGGCAGCCGCGACCTGACGCTCAAGGCCCCCGGGACCGGCGACACGAGCACCTCGAGCAACGCGCCCGCCTACGTCGACCCTTCGCTCTTCGAGTGCCGCGCCGTCGTCCTCGGCCTCGAGAGCGAGCCCATGCGCGAGCTCGTCAAGACGAAGCGCCGCCAGCGCAGGCGCAAGACGGTCCGCAGCAAGCACAAGTACACGGTCCTGCGGGTGCAGGAGCTGACCATCAAGAGCAGTCTCTGAAGGAAAGGGCCGCAAGCAGGGGAGGTGGGATGGGGGTCGTGTCGTGTAGGGACGTGAGGAAGGGAGGTGGGCCAAGGGAACGCAGTGGTTGTTGTATCAAAAGAAGGGCCAGTCCGAACAGGCTCGTGCCTCTTTGTATAATTGAGAAAAAGAATAGGCAAATCCATCAGGATGGGCCGGCGTGGTGCCTCGAGATGTACGATTGGTGAAATGGCTACCGGTCTTGTACAACAGACAAATAAAAGTGTCACAGTATCCATCAATTCGACAACATAAATCATTCTTGAGGCGTGCGGGAGAGAAGACGTAAATTCATATATTCGCTTGCAAAGGCTTCGAACAACCAAAAAAGACATGTCTACCAAGACGCCCAGTATCCAGGCTCAAACCGCCCTTCCAAGATCCCCGCACGGCTGAACGAGCGAAAGAGAGAACCCTGATGATAGGACGCAAGTGGGAGTTCCAATATGAGCAGGAGATATGTACAGAATTAGGCCTATTCTCTGGACCAAAAGGCACAATGTTATAAACAAACAAACGTAGTGGGAATCTCTTAAGAAGCTTTTTCTGGTGCTTGCTTGAACCAACGAACGCCGAGAAGTGAAGTAGAAAAAACAAGAGAAGAACAACAAAAGACAAAACGCAGTATTGAAACACGAATACGCAAAAAAAGACTTCTAGATGCAAACCACCCGCCCTGCGCTTCAACCACACACTCCTCCCTTCTTTTGCGTTGTGAAAAGTCATGTTCATTCATTCATATCCAACCGGGCTTTGAAAGCCCCTGGGAGTTCAGATCCGGGGCAGGACAGGCTCGTCACCTCCTCTCCTCCCTGCTGACCCCGACAGCCTTCCTAACGCTGGCAAAGTAAGCCCCCGGCCATGCCCCGAGCGCCTCGCTCTCCGTCGGCATGCGCTCCCGGCACCGCGCCACGACGCTCTGGATGATACGGCCCAGCAGCTCCTCCGTGACGGGGAGGGCGCCCGCGCCGCCGCCCACGGCGTCCACCTCGACCGGGTACAGGAACGGGTCCGTCGGCAGCAGCAGCTCCTCGCACGTGGGCCGCTGGTGCTGCTCGCGGTTGAGGCAGCGCCTCATGGTGCGCAGCAGCGAGGGCGGCACGGCCACGCCGCCCAGCCCCCGCTCCGGGAACTCGATGTTGTGGTTCCAGTTGATGATGGCGTGGCACCGCGCCAGGTGGTTCTGGATGTGGCCGAACGGCGGCGACCCGTAGACCATCTGGTACAGGATGCAGCCCAGGCTCCACACGTCGCTCGGCTTGCCGAGCTTCATCAGCTTGGGGCCCTTGGGGCCGTGCGGCAGCGCACCGGGCCGGCCGCCAAAGTTGGCCGAGGTGAAGGCGTACTGCTGCGAGTCCATCAGGGACTCGGGAGACATGTAGTTGGGCGTGCCGATCTGCGTCTCGCGGTGGACGTTGACAGTTTCATCGGTCTGGATGGCGTTGGCGATGCCAAAGTCGATGAGCTTGAGGCGGCCCATGACGAGCACAAAGTTGGCCGGCTTGAGATCAGAGTGCACAATGTCGTGGGCGTGGACGGCCTGGAGACACTCGAGCATCTCTTTCCAGTAGAAGCGGATGAATGCAGTATCGAGCTTGGAACCTTCGGGGTTCTGGCGGACACGGAGTAGACGGTTGAGGTCGAGCTCGCCCATTTCCATAAGCTGTGTGCCATTGTCAGCTCGAGATACCATCGTATCAGTAGACCGGGATATAGCTACTCACCAAGCTTAGCATCTTCTTCTCGTGGTTCATCTCGCAGTCGTATAATTGAATGACGCGGTCGACGCCCGAGAGCTTCTTGAGCAGCTCAATCTCGCCAAGGTAGCCCCGGATGGTCGCCTCGTCGGCGTTCTCGATCGACACTCGCTTGAGCGCAAATATGTTGCCGTTCTCAGCGGTGACCTTATACACCTTGCCGCTGCCGCCGCGGCCGATGCAATCGAGGCGCTGGTACGACCGTCCGTTCACCTTGAGCAGGATGCGCTGCTTCTTACTGGCTTGGCCAGTGGTGGCGGCGCCTGCCCTTGCAGTGGCCGTCTCCAGCACGCTCATCTTTGGCGGAGGTGGAGGCGCGGGTCGGTGCGGCGTGTTCTTGCTCAGGGAAGCTAGGGCCTTGCGTTCAGGTGAAGCTGCGGCACCGGGCTTGGCCGCACTGCCGATATCAACGCTCAGTGGCCGAACTGGCTTGTCCAAGCCCTTATCGGCGAGAACTGACGATCTCTTGATACTAGCGGGGACGTCGTTCTCCTGATCATGCGAAGAAGGCAGCGCGGGCCTGGGAGCACGAATTCGATAATGCGGGATCTCAATCTCGTCGCCGCTCTTGGCGCCTGCTGGGGAAAGACGCACTGCGGCAGCAGAGGACCCATTTCTTAGGGACGCTCTTGCGGAGTCCTTGGCACTCACTGGGCTACCAGACGCAGCTGGATCATGAGCATAAGGTGCATAAAAGGAAGACACGGCGCCATCCCCCTCGTTCGGCTGGCTCTCGCGCTCCTGGCTGCCCGCCAGGCGATTTCCATTCTCGTCCACAGGGCTATTCTCGTCATCTTCCTCGCTCTGTCTCCTCCGGCCTCGGCGGGCTGGCCCGCTCAGGAAGCTGCCGGGTACCTTGCCGATGCGTTTGATGCGCATAGAGCTCTGCAGCGCCGGGTCGCTCTCCTTTCCTCTGACACTAGCACCGAAACGAGAGACGCTTCCTTGGGGCCGGTCGACAGTAGCAGGGTCTTCCAGGTGTTCATAATCGCTTTGGGGCGCGGATCCTGATCGTTTGGATGATAGGCCCGACGAGCTTGAAAGCCGGGCCTTGTTGCCCGAGGAGCCCACGGCGATCTGGACTCTTCTCCTGGCACTAGCAGGAGTGTTGACGACTGGCTGGGGCGGCTCGGGTTGTGTCTGGGCCTGTGACTGTTGCTGGCTCTCCACTTGACTTTTGTCCTCCACCCTCTCGCGGCTCGGTGCACGTCGAGCTTGCTTCGATGATGACAAGGACCTCCTAGGAGGGATCTGGTTGGGCAGCCCACCTGCTGGAGTGGTGCTCAGCCTGACGACTCTCTTTCTCGGGGCAGGGCTGCTATCGCGGCTCCGAATCGGAGAGGTAGGTCTGGAGGAAGAGATCTGCGCGCTGCCTGATCTGGCGTGTCTCCTAGTCTGTCTTACGGCAGGGCCCTCTGGCGGTGCATCCCCTCCAGCCGATGAAGTTGACCGGTTAAGTACACTCCTCCTCCTAGTCATCATAGCTGGTCCCTGAGCGGCGGCCTGGTCCACGTTTCCATTCGCAGACGGTCCGCCAGCTGCATTCGACGCGCTGCCGTCGCTGAGCAGAGCCTTGGTGAGAGCACTGAGCTTCATAGGTACCGGTATCTCATCGTCGGAGCTGTCGTTGAGGGTCGAGTACTGTTGCGGCTGCGACGCCGAGTTCTGGCCGGCATCACCACCTATGGAGGTGGGATGAACGGGGTTGGACTCGCTACGCCCAAGCTGTGGACGAGAAGGTGGCCGTCTCAGCGCCTGTCTTGCTGACGTCCTTCGCCCAAGCGAGAAGTGGCTACCTTGGGCCAGCGGTGTAGGCGATGCTGCTGACATTGTGGCGATGTCTCCTATCCAATGTTTTTGTTTGCCCAAGCTCTCAATCCGTCGTATATCAATTCAAAAGTCGACTTGCTTGGTGCAAGTGTCGCGTCGCGCTCAATCGACTAACTGACTGTCATGAAACACAGCACGCGGGAGCTCGAAGAGTATGTTGATTTTCGTATACGCCCATGTCCCGAGCTGTGAGAGATGCAGCGCAAAAAGCTTGCGGTTCGTCACCAAAGGTTGGGATCGTGAGAAGTGGAGGAGGTGCTTGACCCGGGGGACGTTGAATTGGTCGGCTTATTTTGGACGGGGGTCGGGAGGCCAATCAGATCGGCAATCACCGTTGCCGCGAGCAACGGACGCGACACTGGAACGAAGGCCCCACTCGAAATTTATGCTGGGGCATTTTTAGGCGGGAAAGGAACTACAAGTACAAGTACCTACAAAGTTGAAGGTTGGTCTGTGCGAGTTTGCAAAACAACTTAATATCCGAAAGAAGGCCCTGGTACTCGGGTATATGAATCTCTCATTGGTCTGAGGCTTCACGTTACTGAATTCAGAAGCGTCGAGACAAGTTGAGATCCATCAACACACCCACCGACTTACATCCTCAGCTCAGGGTATGAGCATACAGGGCATGTCACAGAGTTTGCTCAATGAAAAGATGGCTACGAGACATTTCATGTCACACTGGAGGGTCATCAGTCAAGGCCCCAGTTCCCAGGCCGTTGTTTCGAGGAAGCAATGCTTTTTCCCATTTGCCGTCTAAATGCCCCGTCCTTGCCCTAGAGCCATATCCCTGGCCGGAACCAATTAACACCAGATCCTCCCAAGCCACGGTTGTTGGGTGGTGAGGCCTTGGACCAAATGCGCACTACATCCCCGAATGACCCCGAAACCGCAAAGTTGTCGTGAATCGTGAAGTCGCTTAGTCGAAGAGACCGAAGCCCATGTCGTCATCGGACTCCTCCTTCTCCTCCTCCTTCTTCTCCTCGGCGGGAGCGTCAGCGGCAGCAGCGCCACCGGCAGCGGCACCGCCAGCAGCGGCAGCACCACCGGCACCGCCAGACGGGACGGAGGCGAGCTTGGAAGAACCCTCAGCGATCAGCTACAGAGGGAGTGTTAGTCATCTCTTCATTCTCTCATTTCGCAGTCGCAAAGTGGGGTAGCCTGTAGAGGGGAGGCCATACCTCGTTGATGTCCTTGCCCTCGAGCTCGGAGAGAAGAGTGCTGAGGCGCTCGTCATCGGCGCTGATGCCGACGGACTCAAGGACGCCCTTGATGTCCTTGGCAGAAGGCGAGGTGTTGCCGGCGAGGCCGAGGAGGAGGTAAGCTGCGAGGTGCTTCATTTTGAATGTGGCTATAGTACGGCGGCCAGGTTAGCGACAGTTTTTCGCCTGCATGTATGTGTGTGTGGTCTGCGAAGAAAAAAAGACGAGCAAGTCCTCGACAGCGGGGCAGAGTCGTGCGCATGGCATGTCGAGGGCACGGCGGCAGGCAAGGGTAGGGCGATCAGAGATGCGACTTACTGTTGTGTGTTTAGAGAGAAGAACACGAGATATCAATCGTTTTAACCGCAAACTTGACGGAGACTGATTCTTCGAGTTCGCGAGAGTGGACGGTTGGATGGGATGTGGACGACGGGATTCGGAGAGCCTGCGAACTTTTGGCGACCAATTTTGTGAAAGGCACTAAATTTTTGCCGGCGAAAAGTTGCAGTCACATGACCTTAGGGTCGGGGGCGTTGAGTTGAAGGGTTTCAAGCCACAGGTGGCTGGCGGCTGGAGATAAAGAGCCCGTCATTGGTCACAAGTGGGGCCTGCCAGCTCTTATCGGCCTGGCGGGACTGTCATCGAACCGTGGTAGAGCGCCTACCAAACTTCGCTCTTTGTTCTTTATCCTCTCTGCCTTGCTGCTTGCAGACGCCCAGCGAACCTTTTCCCCTCGCCAAGCCAAATACATTGGAAAAGCTTTTTCTCGATAGAAAAGCAGACTTTTGTGCTTCTCGTCTCTTTCATCATATTTTGTCTGCCGCATTATTCCTTGGCTTTCTATCTTGCAGACTCCGCTCACCGATTCAGAGACGAGACAGGCCTAGCCTTGGAAGGATCTCGAATCTGGTGATTCAGGACCTTTCGATATGCATTTTCTTTAGACATCTATCCTCCAGGACAGCGACAGCAGTCACCTATCTCTCCAAAGGTCTCGCGGACCTCTCCTGAGCATCTCGCCTCTCGCCCACTGGCAGTCGTCGTCACCATGCCGGTAAGTGCATCACTCCGCCTGCCAGGAAATCATTCATCTGCTGGGTCACACCCTGACTCTTTTCCCACCCCAGATCGGAGATCTCCTCGCCCAGATCAGTGGCGATAAGTCCACTTCGACTCCGAAGCAGTCCCCTACCCTCAAGCGCAAAGCAGACGACGCTCTGAGGGACCCGGCAGCCAAGACTCCACGAACAGCTTCTGCTGCAAATGTGTCCGCCAGGTCAAACCTGGACGCCAAGTCCGCTGCACGACCCGACAACCGATCAACGCCCGTGACCTCCACATCCTCTTCAGGCACGAAATCCGCACCCGGCTCTCGACCCCTCCACAGCAAGACTCCGAACGATTCGGTTAAACGAACAGTGCCGACACCGTCTAAAACAGGTGTGGTTTCGCGATCGGTTTCGGCGCCAGCCAAGCCTATCACGAAACCTGCCACAGGAGATGCCACCAACAAGGCGCCACCAAAGAAGGGTTCCTTCGCCGAGATCATGGCGAGAGCCCAGATGGCACAAGCGTCAATGGCCAACGTCGGCAAGATCCAGCACAAGCCCATCGAGAGGGGCCCCACGAAACGGGAGCGACAAGAGATGAAGGCAGAACAGGCGAGGACGGCACGGAAAGGAGGAGCGGTAGCACCGAGATCACCTGCCAACAAAACCGGCTACGCTGGATCGGCCCGGCCGAAGCCAAACGGATCCTCAGCTCTCACGCGGGATCGCAACGGCAACGGCGTGGTGGACCCCCGTGGTTCGACAAACGGCAAGACGGGCAAGGCGAAAGGCGCTCCTGTCGAGGAGAAGAAGCCGAAAAAGGCTGCCGTCGCAACGACGGGCTACACCGGCACCGCCCGCGGCGCCCGCCCGAGCCCCGCGCAGAAATCCTCAGCGGCCGACGTCAGGGACGACGACCGCCGCCCCCGCGAGCGTCCTCGCGTCCCCTTCGGTGCCCCGCGCCGCTCCCGCCACGACGACGAGTACGACGAAGAGCTCGACGACTTCATCGAGTACGACGACGACGAGGAGGAAGAGCCCGGCTACGGCTACGGCGGCGGCGGCGGCGGCAGGGGCAGGGGCGGCCCGCGCTACGATTACGCCTCGGAGGAGGACGAGTCGGACATGGAGGCCGGCATCTCGGACATTGACGAGGAGGAGGCCCGCTCGCGCGTCCTGGCCCAGCGCGAGGACCAGCGCGAGATGGCCCTCGAGGCCAAGCTGAAGCGCGAGAAGGAGGAGCGCAAGAGGCGCTTCTACGACAGTGCGAAGGATAAGCGGGATAGACGATGAATTCCCCCCCCCCCCTTTTTTTTTATTTCACCGGGGCCCTTCTCGCCGTTATCACGACACCACCACCACCACCACGACGAACAGGAACAGGACTCGATCTGTGATGTTCTGTACACACACGGCCCACGTATTTCCCAAATCCTACATGTTTCGCTCCAGATATCCCTGCCTGCCTGTCTGCCTTATTCGGTTTTACGTCAACTATTATCCTACTCAGGTTCTCTAGCATAGCATGCGCGCACACGGGAGGAGAGTGGCAAGTGGGAGACAGAGGTTTCTTTTCTTTTTTTTGGTTCCCCCCCTCACAAGACTTCACACATGGAGCGGGCGCATTACAGCGATCAGAAGAATCGTTTCAACCAAGGCGTTGGGTTTCCGTCATGTTTTCCTTTCATATCACGACAAAGGAGGGATCGGGTTTTGCTCATTTCCGTCTTGTGTTCACTGAAGAATGGCACCGCCGCCAGAGGAAGGGCTGTTCAGTATCATACTACTTGCATGGACTTTGTAGACATGTATAAATGTAATGACACTAATCGAGATATTGCACAACTTTGTCCTGGCATGTTATTCCGTCCAAGAATTGTCATAGTATTAAAGGGGTATTTGTTCTACAAGTTGACAATCAAAGAGGAGGTCCTGATGACGATCCTCGGTACGCTCTTCCTCCTCCCTTCCTCTCAAAAAACCCGACCATCAGTGAGATAATGGAAATGCGCTTGTCCGGGTGTGATACATGACTAGCACTTGGCTACCCATACCGTCCGGGCTGAACAAAATAACCGAGTTGTGACGGGGAAAATATCGAGTTCAGAAGAGGACAGACGCGCATGACGGAATCGAATTCGAACTGACTGAATGGCCGCCTGTGTCAAGCTGGGACGTGTACTCCAGAAGACTGGTGGGCACAGCTTGACACGACGACAGGAGAATAGGCCACATGCCTTACGACAGACGCGAAGGACAGGTGTATGGCAGCTCAAACGGGTGTGAAAGCCTGAGACGGGCGGATCTGGAACTACAAATCCTCGTTCCTGACGCCGGTGTTACCGAACCCACTCAAGTTCCAGCCTTGGTACCGCAGAGTGTTGCCACTGTTGACACTCGGCGGTGGCTGGGGCGGCAGACTGTGGTGCGGCTCGGTGTTCTGAACTGGAGGAGGAGGGAGTTGTGACGGAGCCTCCACTTTCGCAGTCGCACCGGCAGCAGGACTCTCCGACTTGGTCATCATGCCCTTCTCCTTAAGATATTGCAGCGTCTTAACGATGGTAAGATCCTCCTGGTCCTTGTCATTGAGAATCAAGCGCTGCTGCAAAGTAATGCGTCCGCCGTTACGCTCTCGCTCCGTCAAAGCTGCTTGGCGAACCTCTTCATCGTGTACGAAGCGGCACTTGCCCTTCTTTCCGCACGTGCCCCCCGTGGAGTAGTACTTGCAGTGCCTGGAAGGATCGGCTTTCTTCGGGGGTGGGGGGATTGCGACCGATTCTGGCTTGGTTGGGAGTGACTCTGGCGCCTCATCATCCGACTTGGAGGCTGAGGAGATAGTGGTACTAGCATCGACATCTCGCATCTCATCACCCTCGTCCTGCTGCTCTCGCTTGCGCTTGATGCTGGACTCAACCTTCTCCAGCTGCTTGCGGAGCTTCTGCTGCTGTTTCTCAAGCGCCGTCAGGGCCCCCTGCTTGCCGCCATCGTTCTTTACCTTGTCGCCGTTCTGGGTCACCTCGGCGAGCTTGGCCTTCCTGCGCGCCTCCGTGGGGAAGTTCTTCCTGCGCTCCGCGATCCACGCGGCAAGATCTGTAGGGCTACGGGCATGTCTTGTTAATTTCAAATCATAACAGAGAGAAGAGGAAACAAAGACGACCTACTTGGGCGCATCATCTCCAATCAGTTCTGCCAGCTTGGCCTCCTCGTCGATCTCTTCTTCGTCCGACTCTTCCCCAGGGGTGAGACCCAGCGTATTAGTCTTGCGCTTCTTCTTCTTGCCGGCGGAGGGAGCATCAGGCTTCTGATGGTGTGAATGAGGGGCAGCGGTATGGGTATTGTTCGCATGGGTGTTGGGCTTCTTGTGACGCGTCTTGTCGCCACTAAAATGAGGAGGACGGCCACCACGGAAGTTGTTGCTATGATGCCCACCACGGCCATGGTGCCTATTGTTTTGGGCCTGATAAGGCTCGTACGGCGGAGGGCCGCCCATCTGCGGTGCGCCGCCAGGAGGGGGATATGCCTGATAGGGTGCGGGTGGATAAGGACCGGGACCGCTCTGGGGGGGTCCATACTGCTGGGGATAACCACCACTGCTCACTGGAGCTGGGGTTCCCTGGTGGTTCGGACCCTCAAATCCAATACGAATAGGAGGTCCCATCATTTGGGCTGCTGAGCCGCCACGATCATTATGGTGACCTCCTCGTCCACGTCCACCGCTGAAAGGAGGACCATGGGGTGCTTGCCCATGGCCACCCCATTGCTGAGGTGCCGGCGCCTGCGGCTGCGGCTGTGCCGGGGGGTATTGTCCGTACGCCGGTTGCTGCTGCGGGCCGTAGTGGCCGGGTTGCTGTCCATACTGAGGGGGCTGCTGCTGATAGAGCTGCGGTGCATAGTTTGGGTGATAGTTCTGAGGGGGTAGAGAGCCGTGCGGTGGAGGCTGCTGGGGATGGCCGTGACCTTGGTCGTGATGCCATTGTTGGGGTGGATAGCTGCCCTGGGGCCCATTCGCGCTGGGGAAGCTTTGCTGGCCGTAGGGTTGAGGCGGTTGACTGTTATAGCCGTATGCCGGCCCAGGACCGGGACCGTGGTGACCGCCGCGGCCGCCTCGCGGGGTGTGACCACCTCGGTGAGACTGTTGGTACGGCTGCTGGTAATGGGGGTAGCCTGCAGGAGGCGAGCCGGCTGGAGGCGCTGGTGCTGGCGCTGGGGGCGGAGGGCCGTAGCTGTAGGAAGACATGACGCACTATCTCGCAGCACTGTATATCTAGATTGGAAGGGAAGCAGAGGACAACGAGGAGCCTAACTCTTGGCTCAAGCCGATCTCAGGGGAGCGTCGAGTCAGTGTTACTCGGGCAAAAATTGAGAAGAGCTGCCGATGAGGAAAGACAGCAGACCAAGAGGAAAGGTCAGTTCCGACAGACAGCTCAGGACAAAAGGGAACAAAAACACGATCAGAAATTCGAAAAGCTGTGAAGAGACTGCTGATGGAAGGAAGATGGACAAAGGTCGGCTAGAAGTGAAGAAATGACAAAGTTCCAGATTGGTTGGGCCTGGTTGGACTTGCCGCTAGCGAAACGCGCTCATAGCGTGAAGGCGGTCAAAATGGTCAAACTACCTATGGAGATGCAAGGAGGTGGGTCACTGGTGCCTGCGGTACCAGTCTGGCGCCGATAAGATAATAACTCAATCTACCTTCTGGCCGGCCCCTCCAAAAAGTATCACAGCCAGTGAATCAGCGGCAGAATCTTTTGACGATTTGCGACTTGATCGACGCCGTTCACCATGTTCATCCTTGTGAGTCAGATCACACCCGAATGCAGCTTCAGATCTCATGCGTCTAACATGTGCATCTCTTCGAATAGACCAAGATAGCAGATCTCGTGCAGATCGCGCCGAGAGACTTCAAGAAGAAGAGTCTCGTCGCCATTGAGGACAACATCAATCGCAAGTACTCGAACAAAGTCATACAGAACATCGGCCTCTGCGTGTGTCTCTACGACCTCCTCTGGGCGTCAGAAGGCCTGATTGGCCATGGAGACGGCTACGTGAACGTCAATGGTACGTAGTTCATGCAATATCCCGAGGGAGGTGATGCTCTTCTGACGCTTGCGACAGTCGAGTTCCGTCTTGTCGTGTTCCGCCCGTTCCGTGGCGAAGTCCTTCTCGGTGAGGTGTCTAGTTGCAAGCCAGAAGGTATTTTTGGTAAGTTGCATTTCTAAAATGGATGCCTTTTGCGCCTTCACGCACTGACAGTTTCCCAGTCAGGACAAAGTTCTTCTTCGATATATTCGTTCCTTTCGATGAGCTGCCTGATGGCTCCGTATAGTAAGTCCAACTCGATTGGCCACCTGCCATTCAACCCTGACACTGTAATCTAGCGACATGAGCAAACAGCTTTGGTGCTACGTTTATGACGAGGCCGACCCGGAATCCAAGGTCTACTACGAATTGTACGAGCCGGCCAAGTTCAGGATTATCGACGAGGAATGGCACGACCAGACACCCACAAAGCCCATCGACAGGCGGGGGAATTTCGACAAATCGGAAGAAGCCCTTCCTCCGCCCTACAGGATCAAGGCCAGCATGAGAGAAGGCGGTCTGGGTATGTGCGAGTGGTTCGATCAATGATATCCTTTCAATAAGGGCGATTTGTTCTATGACAGGGGGTATATCCATACTAGCTATCGTCTGGTGTTTCATCCTCGGGCCTCCCTACGCCTTGACGCTTGCCAACAGCCGGTCCTCGACGTCATCCAGCACGGAGTAATGGACGACGACGGCGATGTTCTCAGCCTCGCCGAGGAACTGCTTGTCAGGGTCGACCCCAGGGCCGAAACCTGCTTGGGGAGCTTGCGGGCCCATAGCGCCCATCTGCTGCGCCATCTGGCTTGCGGCTAGAGAAGGGTCAGCGTACCCTGCTTACGCAACTCTCAATCAGGGCATGTGTATATATCAGAGGGTATCTTACCGTTGTCACTTCCGAGAATGAAGTTGAAGACGGACTGTAGACCAAAGATACACAAGAAATACCAACTGATGCTTGACATCCATCTCGGATCCATGTCCTTGGTCATGACACCGGCCTGCAGCATGCTCTTGAACTTGATCGTCAACGGGAACGGCAATTTCACTGTGTCCTTGAGTCAGCCGTCTTGTATCTCCCGCCAGAAGTAGTGCCTGCCTACTGATAACATAACCGCTAAAGAAAGCGTTAATCCAGCTCATGATGAGCGTGTTGGGGATCATCATGGCCATGTTGCCCTTCATCATGCCCATCATGCCCTCCATAGCGTTGGGGTCCGTCATGGGATTGGGTGGCGCCTGGCCCCTGTTCTCGGGCGCCTTGAGATACGCCCCGGACTCGTAGGCGGCCGTCAGCGCCTCGCGCCGCGCGATGAACGACTTCTTGGACAGGTTGTAGTAGTGGGTGCGCACGCTGACGCCGTGCATCATGGCCCGCTGCTCGCGCGTGGCCTTGAGGTCCTGCTTCTTGGGCGCCGTGGCCATGAGCGTGGCAGCGTAATGCCGCAGCACGCCGGTAAGAATCATGACGATTGTGATGGGGAAGAGGATCCAGTAGCTGCCGACACGTGTGCCATTAGTATAAGTAATTCTGTTATCACGGAAATTGTGTGCCAGGTGGTGAGGCTTGCGTACAATAGCTGGGGATCCCTATGGATCGTCTGGACAGGGACTTGGGCCGCCATGGCTGCGATTGAAGCTCCGTGCGAAGCTGTCTGATAGGGAGACAATCGATTCAATCGCTCTGCAAGGCGGTTTGCGATGCCAAAGAGTCGGGGATTTCGCGGATGATGGTGGTTGACGTTGTGCGGGTTGGCAGCTCTGACAGTGAAGCTTCGATGTTCCCACAGCGCGATTGGCCGGACCATAATTTTACCACACCGAAGGAACACCGTTGAGCTTGAGCGCAGCACTGAGCTCACTCCACTCAAGTCCGTGGCTGTCAGACCCGCAATGAGCAATGGTGTCCTCCCACTTAGACAGATTATTGATACAGCAGACCTCGAGTCAACAAGCCACGGCCCTCGCTCTCTCTCACCGGCATTGCCTTTTTACCCTTGGCCCTTTTTTCTAAGCAGTGAGTGAGGAGTAACTATCTTCTCCACGTCCCTCTCATAATGGCCGTCTCGAGCGAGAAAATCGCAGTCTACAACCTAGCAGGTAACACTCTCCATCCCCAGTCTCACCCGGGATCGGGGGTCGCATACTAACACTGACACCTCCCCTCCCCCCAGACCTGAAGAACACCTCGGACGATGCCATCCCAAACTACCTCAACTCGCTCGGCCTGCGCCAGTCGCACCGCCTGACCGACGTGCGCCTCGCCCTCGGCTACGCCGCCTTCGCCGTCGCCGCCGCCTGCTTCCTCTGGGACTACAAGCTCGGCTTCGAGTCGACAAAGCACTACACGGCCGCCGCCGTCGCCGTCTACACCCTGCTCAACGGCGCCCTGACCCTGTGGATCTGGCACGTCGAGCGCGGCGTCGTCTACGTCGGCACCACGCCCGCCGGCGAGACCGTCACCGTCGCGAGCTCCACCAAGAAGAACGTGCCCGTCTACAACCTCAGCGTGACCACCACCTCCTCCACCAAGTCCGGCGCCGGGGCGCCGCAGACGGTCAAGATCGCCCGCTCGTTCAGCGAGTGGTTCGACGCCGCGGGCCACTTTGTCGCCCCGCCCTTCCAGACCATGCTCGCGACGGGTGTGCCGGCCATCGGCAAGCTGGACAAGAAGCGCGTGGCGGCCGCCGCCGGTGCACCCACGTCGGCTGGTGCTTCTGCTGCTGCGGCCTCGCCGGCCGAGACGCAAGGCCAGTACTCGCAAGAGATGCTGGACGCCCTGGCGGCGGCCTCAGCGGACGGTGCGAGCTCGACGGGTAGCACCACCGGCAAGAAAGGCGGCAAGAGAAGAAAGGCGTGAGTGGGAAGGGGGCCCATTTGGCAAGAAAGCTATAAAACCATGAATTTCGAGGCGTCGGTATGGGCAAAATGTACAAATGCAAGCATGTAGCGATTTGTTTACGGTTTGGTCTCCTGTCCAAACCGCCTCTTTATACAATACGGAAAGATCTGTTCTGCACCTAGTAGGTTCAGTGTCTTATACTGTGTATGCCTGGATTTCTCATACAACATGGCCGTGTAGCACACACGGCACCTACGTACGGACCTATCCAGTCTGATCTACCACGAAGTCTGGCGTCTAGCTTCTATCGAAATCATCTCCCTTGAGCCAATTCCAAGCCAGCAAGCCAGCCAATATAGGACAGCACACACACATCAAAATACCCCGACATGCATGCAAATTGATATGTTCATACAAAAATATTCCGTCCACCACGAGCCTAATCAATCTTCTGCCACGCCTCCCGCGCCACCTGCGCCGCCGCCCTGACCTCCCGGACGCGGTCGCCGCACGCCATCGCCAGCATCCGCTGCATCATCGGCGCGTACGCCAGCAGGTGCCGCACCTCGTACCGCGGCGGCAGGCCCGACAGCAGCACCAGCGCCTGCCGCCTGCATGCGGCCGCGGCCAGCGGCGTGCCCGGCGCCGAGGCCTCGGCGAAGATCTTCCTCACGGCGTCGATGACGGCCTTGAGGTGCTCGCGCAGGGCGTCGGCCTTGTTGTCCAGCACGTCGATGAGCACGAGCAGCGCGCCCTCGACGTCGCGCCAGTTGCCCGCCAGCGCCGACAGCGCGGCGATGAGGATCCGGGCCAGGCTGTCGACGTCGTCCTCGTAGACTGCGAAGGGGATGTGCTTGAGCAGGGAGATGATGGAGATGGTGTAGGCGGTGCTTTGGGCGCCGTCCTGCTTGAAGGGGAAGGCGAGGGGGATCATGGGCTTGGCAAAGGAGGCGTACAGCCACTGTTTGTGGAGGGGTTTGATGATGGCGTGGTTGTCGGTGTTCAGGTAATCTTTTGGCGAAACGAGGACCTCGACTGAGCGGGCCATCTCCTCGCTGTAGGCGGCATTCCTTGCTGGCGCCTTGGAAAGAAGAGGAACCACCGCCCTTATCTCCCTGTCCATCCTGGCAACGGCACCTGCTGCGAAAGCCAGGAGCCTGGAATACTGAGCCGGCGTCAGATTTGTAATCTTGTCCTCGGATAGCTGGTCCTTGACAAAATCGATCGCCATCTTCCACTTCAGCTCGTCCTCTTCTTTGGCTCCAGCTCCAACCAGGTACTTATTAGCAACCGTAACGGCGATGCAGTCTCGGACGAAGCGCTGTCGGGGCGATAGATCGTTGGCAGAAGTCCCACTCGCGCCTGCTTGGACATCATCGAAAACATTGACCGGAGCAAGGTCTTGGCACCACTGTAGACGGGTTAATGAGTATTTCACTCTGTCAAGAGGGCTCCAGGCTCAAGGGGCAACATACTATTTTGGTGGCCGCGGCAGGCCATAGACCTTGCATGACTCCCATAGTCAATGCGTCGAGATTGCCGCTTTCCTGTGGCCGAAATAATGTAGATGATGGTGCTTGTAATGAGAAAAGATCTAGCGCGCGGCTCTGCAGCTGCATTCCGAGCTGGTCTTCGAGACTCAGGTCTCTGATAATATAGGTGGCCATGTTTGACAGCTGCAATAGGAAAGTGTCGAGCTGGCCAACGTTCATCCTGTTTGCTTCTGATGCTTTGCGATATAGCAGAGAGAGGGTGTAGAGGCCGGATAGGAGATAATCCCTGAAGATCGAACTCTCGTTCTGAGTGGTATCTCCAGAAAAGCTCGCCCAGCCTTTCTGGAACTCCTCCGCAGTGCGTGGGAGGCTCGCGTGTATCAGTAGACTGATCGAAGCAAAGGAGCTACCATTCGTCTCAAGGCCCTTCTTTATGCAGGCCTCTCTGAAATTAAGAAGCCCTCCATATATGCCAGACAGGACAATGTTGGCACAGTGGTCCAGATCAGCATCGAGGAAGATTTGCAGCAGCTCCCACAGCAAGCCTACAAAGTCCAGCAACTGGCTGATCGGGGGAGCCGCAGTGGGTATCTCCGAGCAGCCAATATATGCCAGTCTAGAGAGCAGCTCCTTCAACCATATCAACTCTGCTTTTGAAGCGCCTGCCCATGCAGATTTCAAGTCATGAGCGCGGACTTCGCTTCCAGCAGCCGTCTGCACTGACGGATCATTCATTGCTACTCTTGCCGCAGCAAGCAGTGATCTAAAACCTTCTGGATATACCAGCGTCTGTTTCTGTAGGCTGCGAACGGCCTGTGGAGCTAGTTCTGATACCATAGCCTCTTCAGGAAGCTTGCTGGGGCTCCGGATAAGTTGGGATGTCGTCGTGCTGTATATCTTGTTGCATGACTCTTCATCCAACAGAGACGCCTTCATCTCTGTCCGGGATGGTCCATGCTGGCCAATCATGGCAGTGAGACCTTTGAGAACCTCTTTCAGGATGGACGTCGACCCCTTCTCCTGGCCCTGGGCCGAATTTTCTTTCCAAAGCCGGTAATAGACGTCGTTAAGCAGGTCTTTAACCAGGGGATCGTAAGCGTGAAATTCCTCCACATCAGGAGACGACTCGGCGCCCTGTCCCTTTACGAGCTCGCTTCGCTCCTGCAGCACGACATTGAGCAGCGCAACAAGATCTCGGCGGTGATTGGGTGATTTTGGTTGACGGATATTGCGCTTGATCGCTTCCAGCACTTGTTGTATCGAGAGGTTGAAGGCCTTGATGCTGGCACCCAAGACATTTGTCAGAAGAATACCCGCCTGTTTGGTGTAGATGGGGTTAGAAAGGTCTTCGATACAGTCGCCCAAAACGAGTTGGACAAATGCTTTGAGTGGTTCGACCCCAATAGCCTCGCCAGAAACTCCATCCAGCTTTTTTGCTATACCCCGGATGACATCGAGAGTTCCCTTGATGGTCTCCTCGATCTCGCCATTGCGCACCTCATACTTGAGCGAGCTCCAGATCTTCTCGGTATAGGGGACAATGGTCCTGACCGGATCCGGGTAGCTGTCAATGCAAGCCTTGATGGTTTTCAATATGTCAACCTTGACCGCAACAGTGATTGCATCGCCGCTATCCAGCCTCTCGAGCAGGAACTTGAAGGCTGAGTCGGAGGCCCTGTGTGATGCTGCAAAACATTTTCGCACTGCTGTCTTGAGATCTTCCACTGTAACTCCGGTCGTCGTTGCGGAGGACCGCATGGAGATGGGAAAGTAGTTGGAGTATGCCTTGAACACTTCCTGTGCCACGTCGACAGATGGCTCATATGTCTCTAGAAACAGCGCCAATATGCCAAACCACGAAAGAAGGTTCTTGGGGTCCTTTTCTTGGTGGCATAGCTCGAGAAGGTCGATCATGAATCTGCTCTCGCCACCGTACTCCCGTTGGAGTTCGCTCCGTACCGCATCATCGGCAAGTAAACGATCCAGCAAGCCATATATTTCGGATCGAGTGGCTGCTGTTTGCTTTGAGAAATCCTCGCCAAGACTGCATAGACTGTTGAATATGGCAATGCTCATAATGGGCTTGAAAGCCTTGGCTGTGCTCAGACACCTCAGGGCTTTGGACGCGGCCAGAATGCCAGCCTTGTGGTCGACATTAAACATGGACCCAAAGAATGAGATTAATGTCTGCACTAGTAAAGGACACATTGTACGTCAGTACAGTGTTGAGAAGACCATGAAGGGCAACAGAATCCTTACCTTGCTCTAGCCGCAGAACATCCCGGTCCAGGGCTTCTAGGGTACCCGAAAGGAACTCCAGCGCTGCCCATCCGGTCAGTAAATCGTATGCACAAGTCTTCTTCTCAAGAACCACACACCTTTGGAGCGTGCGATCACATCGTCGTCGCCTCCTTCATCATCTGCCCCACCTGCGATCCACTGATTGATGGACTGCGCCCAGAGCAAGACGGCTGTCGTCTTCCGAGGCGCATCTTGAATGGCTGGTCACGGTCAGTATATCTGAACTTGGTCTCTGAGGAGCGAGGAAGGTTCCTTGTCTCACCAGTCGCTGCCTTCACTGTGAGGTCCCTCATCTCTGAGTCGCTATCAGAGACGACATACTGTGTGGCCCAGGACTTGAAGTCCGCCATGCTTGCTTATGTACAGAGGGCCTTGTCGCACGAATTATAGGTTGTGGGATGCCCTTGGTGAGCTTGGGTGGTTGCAGAGGGATGTGGACTGAGATCCCAGCATCGGCTCAAGGAACTGTCTCAACAGCCTACTTATCATGGACCCAGTATTTGATTAGTGAATTGCAGCGCCAGAGAAATATTATCGCATGTGAGGGCGGCAGTAAACTCACTTATCAAAAGCGGTGAGCTCCAATAATGACGAAATCGGAAATACAAGTACAAGTACTGCAGAACCCCACATTGTATGTACATTGGTGCAAATAAGTCGATAAGGCTGTTTGGACGTTGCTCACCCACGCTGCTCATCAACGGTGGGGGACTCCAGAGCTTCTTTCAATACGACTTCATTACTGTCCTGAGAATGTTGATCTGGGTATCTTCTATTTGACTCTTGCTTGCCCATCTCAGGTGCAACAAAGGAGTCTATCCACCATCTCTAGGCCCTTGGTTTTTTTGAATGCGCCATGGACATCAAACGGGTAGATGTTGTATGGCTTTGGTATTACACCGAGACTGTGTAAATTCACAGATTCTTCCTTGCCAGGATCTCACCCACAACTTTTGCGGTCGCCTTGACGATGAGTTCATGCTCTGCAGCATGTATCCTCTCCTCCAGATCCTTCAGCTCGTCGCCCTCCCGGCACTCGACCTCCTGCGTCAGGATAGGACTACCACGGTCGACCTCGGCGATGACATAGTGAATCATGAGACCCGCCCTGTTATTCTCCAGCTTGCCATCCTTGAAGTCCTGGTACTGTCGCTCAATGGCGCCTGCGCCATCATACTTTCCTACAAGTCGAACAATGTTAACCACCTTACTCTTGAAAACCCCAAGACGGTGTGAGTCGGCTTACCAGGCAGTGCAGGGTGGAGGTTGATAACTTTGACGCCCGCCTCCTCCAAAGGCCGCAGGAATGGCACACTGAAGATGTGCATCCAGCCAGCAAGGACCACCAGATCCGGCTTCGCCTCGAGTACCCTTTGCGCCAGCGCCGCATCGTACCGCGCACGTCCATCCTTGACCTTTTCTGCGTCCTTCTCGCCTGCCACGACGAAACCCTCCTTGACCATGTTGAAGTACTCGGTGGGTATTCCCACCTTCTCGGCTCGTTGTATCGCAAATGCCGTCTTCTTGTTTACAAAGAGCTTGACGATCTGGGTGTGAAGAATGGAGCCGGAGTGAACAGCATCAATGAGTGCTTGGAAGTTGGAGCCATTGCCACTGGCCATCACCACGATACGGCATGGGGACGCCATCGTGACTATAGGAGAGTATTCCCAGGTGAATGAAGAAAATGCAAGTCTCGATGCCTCCGGGTGTTGTCGCAAAAGTTAGAAGAATGTCTGTCACTTTGATGTAATCAGGGCTGAATTTTTCTTATCGTCTACAGCAATTTTTAGGAGGGGTAAACAGAATCCCCACCAGTTATTTTCAGGGACCACCCGTCACTCCAAGCTTCTGGAAGGACTCAGGTACAGCTTGCATGGGTCTTCTTGTACACCCAGATTTAGCCTGGTGACAGGGGTGGGTGCGCCAACAGATAAGCCTAATCGGGGCCGCGCGGGGCATTTTTTGCATGCTGGTTCCTCAAATTTTTGACGGGTATCAGCATGTCTTGAGGTAAATTCTCAAGACGTGTTCCTCAAGATCCCTCCCTGTGGTAGCTTGCTGCAACTCTTGTCGCCTGTTTGTGAGCCACGCAATGGCTACCACTGAAGTCCCCAAGACCTGCAAGGTCGTCCTTGCAGAGAACATCGCCAAGAACCTGCTCGCGGAGGTCAAGGACACTCTGCAGAAGATCCAGACTGCTGGCGACGTCAAGCCGTGTCTGGCCGCCTTCCTGGCTAACGACGACCCTGCTGCTGTCAAGTATGCAGAGTGGTCCAAGAAGACCTGCGAGGAGAAGTTAGTCTCCTTGTTTGCCTTGCAAGATGAATTGAGTGCTTCCATGGCCGCTGTGACTAACACCTAGCAGTGGCTTCGACTTCGATCTGCGCAAGGTGGAGAAGGATATGCTCGAGGAGGCCATCATGGCGGCCAACGAGGACGACACGGTAGATGGAATCATTGTCTACTACCCGATTTTCCCCGGCAATCCTACCCACGACAAGTACATCCAGGAGACAGTCTCCCTGTCCAAGGACGTCGAGGGTCTCTGCCACAAGCACCTTTACAACATGTACCACAACGTCCGTTTCCTCGACCCTCCTGCGAATCTCAAGAAGTCGATCCTCCCCTGCACTCCCCTAGCCGTCGTCAAGATCCTCGAGTATCTCCAGATCTACAACTCCATCATCCCTTCCGGCAACCGCCTGTTCGGCAAGACGATCACGGTGATCAACCGGTCCGAGGTCAACGGGCGGCCGCTTGCTGCTCTCCTCGCCAACGACGGCGCTACGGTCTACTCTGTCGACCTGACTGGCGTGCAGCTCTTCACCCGTGGTCAGGGCATCAAGCAACCCAGGCATAAGGTGTTGGACAAGGAGGGCTGGACGCTGGATCACTGCCTTCCTCTGAGCGATGTCGTCATCGGTGGTGTTCCTGCAGAAGGCTTCAAGGTTCCCATCGAGCTGATTCGTGATGGTGCTGTCTGCATCAACTTCTCCTCCTTCAGAAACTTTGACGGCCCGGCTGTCAAGGAGAAGGCCTCCATATATGTGCCTTCGGTGGGCAAGGTCACCATTGCCGTCCTTCTGCGTAACCTGGTAGTAAGTTTACCTTTCTTCATTTGTTAGATGCTCCAAACGGTGTGCTGACGGTACAAAGCGGCTCATCGCCAACCGACCACCACGGGCCGACGCTTCCAAGGATGATTCCCAGGCCAAGGCTAAGAGTGAGGCATTCCTTGAAGGTTGATCGTGCATACGTGGAAGGAAATGCATTGGCTTGGCTATGAATGTGGAAACATACTTGGATGACGCCAAGAGTTTAAAGTTTTGAAATGCATGGAAGGTTTTGTGAACATAGACATTTGAAATACCCCGTTGGTGCTCATAGATTTGAAAAGTTCGGTCGGCAATATGATGATTCGAGGCGTTTATAGTCGGCGGTATCTAGTGGTAAAAAATATCCGATGCGACTGTTCTTGGAGTCATCTCAAGATATTGTGCATCGACTAATTGTTACTGTTGGCAGGTGAGAGTTCATATACTATTCTAATTCGTTGAGGATTACTATGTACATATGGATTAAAAGAGCAGGACAGTCAAGTAATTTGCAGTATATGTGCTAGAAGTTTTCATATCGAGTTGTAAAAGCTTTGGAGCCTCATGGTTAAACCCAGTCTCATAGACCCGACTGAAGAGTTTGATGACACTCCAAGACTTGAAGCTATTTTGGGTCTTATAAGTTTCCGCACCAGAGCGCCGAGGACTCTGCAATTCGAATTCGCGACAGCTTTATGACGACGAATAGACATAGATGAGAAATCTCGTAGAAATCCAGTAGGACCGAGTATAGAAGGGCAGGCAATCCGTGGAGGGTAGTTCAAGGTCTACAAGCTGCAATACATGTATGGAAATGTGTCAGGTCTGTCCATATTGTCCCGAAATCCGTCTTCGTTGCCAACTTGAACTTTATTGCATCCGCACGTCCATAATATCTGCTATTTCCTATTCTCTCTAATCCGTTCATTGTCATTTTGCCGTATGAATAGTGTAAGTAATGTAGTGTGGATCATAGACAAGCAGTTGCCCAAGCCGAATATTCCAAGACCATTTTTGCTCAGTTGAGATAAGCAACGCCATGATCACCGAACTGGGGTTCATAACGGTGGAATAGGCCTTTGGAAGATACCAAGTGCTCAATTGGTGATGCGCTAACCACTTGAGACCGTTGAATTAAAAGAGAATCCCCTAAGCGTTCTTCAGTACCGGATACCTTATGTCGTCCAGCCATCCGGTCCAAGAATGGGTATGTAGAGCATTCGACTCTTCATCACAACTCAACCCGAGTTTGCATTACTGTCAACATGCAAATGATAAGATCACCGTAGTGTTGGGTTACCTATGATCGACGCTTGTCTGTGTGCTGACCAAGTTCACTAGCACTCACTGCACCCTCAACTGTTTGGACCTAACATCTGGATTCCCGCTTCTGTATGCAATCGTATCTTGCATCTGATCTCGATTTGCTCTGGACTGACAGGGTGCTAGAGGAACCAGGATCTACCATTTCGATCTTTGACCTCATCGTGACTATAATTCACCACTGGAGTCTCAGCAGTTTCACTTGTACAAATTGTCACACTCCCATGTCAAATTCACATTGATAAAACGCGCGTAGTTTGTTGTAAGGGATATCGGATTTGGTCCTACTGGTAGATCTCGGCGGTTGAATAATCTTTGGCTTGCTTCAAGTCGGCGTGCATAGCGAGGCAGCTAGGATGGTCTAATCATATCGCAGAGAACAGAGCAGAGAGAATCCGCTATGCGGTTTTGATTGTTGAAAGCCACTTTTATGGCTTCATTCTTGCCTCGGAACATCTCTCAGGGTGAAAATTGGATTCAAAGAGCTCAAATTGCTAGCACTCCTCCAGATTAGCCAAGACTTGGCCTCCGGTTCAGTCGAGTCCAATGTGAGAGTCTAGAGGAGAGTCTGGAGGAGAGTCTGGAGGTGACGCTACTGGTCTGGTAGCGTTGCAGGTACGTACCTTTCCACGGGACCCACCCATGTTTAGCGCCTTCCCTTATGTAAGCCGTTTTTTTCTTCGTCCTTTGATTAGTCCCACGTGATGAGGGGCTTGAGGGCAGCCAAACCCTACAATTTTTCAATTCGCTAGTCACGTTGCGACTTGAGAGGCCCGCCCCATCCAACCTTTGGAAATTTCAATCCACCACGGCCATCAAGATTCGCTCTTCGATACACGACCTATCGAACAGCGAATTTCCCTGACAACCGACGACATCAACATGGCGGACACCGAATACGTACGTGCTTGGACCTATACATGTGCTCTCTCTTGCTTCACTGCTGCCGGAACTGGCAGGTGCGGTGATGCACACATAGAACGAAGAGGCTGACGATGCAATTTCTACAGAACGCCGAGGAGGCCGCTGAGCTTAAGAAGAAGAGACAGTTCCGCAAGTTTTCCTACCGCGGAATTGACCTCGACCAGTATGTGCACACCATCTCGATATTCATCTCCCCCTGGTCCGGCATCTTTCCAAACGACGACCTGTCTCGAATATGAAGGGAAAAGGGCGGGATCATCTGGATCTGGGATTTGGACTTTTGGAATGAGGTGGACGGCAGGCTAATCATGACCTTTTTTTCTACGAACAGACTCCTCGACCTTAGCCCCGAGCAACTCAGAGATGTCGTCCACGCCCGCGCCCGGCGCCGGATCAACCGTGGTCTGAAGCGCAAGCCCATGGGCCTGATCAAGAAGCTCCGCAAGGCCAAGCAGGAGGCCAAGCCCAACGAGAAGCCCGACCTCGTCAAGACTCACCTCCGTGACATGATTGTCGTCCCCGAGATGATCGGCAGCGTCATCGGTATCTACTCCGGCAAGGAGTTCAACCAGGTCGAGATCAAGCCCGAGATGGTTGGCCACTACCTGGCAGAGTTCTCTATCTCTTAGTACGTGGACGCCCAACAAAACACACGGCTCGTTCGTGTCGAGCCAACAATTTACTAACCTCTTCTACAGCAAGCCTGTCAAGCACGGTCGTCCCGGTATCGGTGCCACCCACTCTTCTCGTTTCATTCCTCTGAAGTAAGGGTTGCGGACATCGTGTGGGGGGTGGGATTCTTGCATTGAATTTATCACGGACATGGCGAAAGGGCATGGTTTTGCTTGGTAGAACGGCAAAACCTCGACTATCTAGCACGATAGGGAATGAAATTCGCATTTTGTGCAGTCATGTCTCATGCCTCCTTCATGTTGGGCGTTCTTTCATGCGGTCACGGCGTGCGCACACTCAGCTTGAGAATTACCTGGGGAGTGCTGTGCTCGGGGGCTCGTCAAGGCCGAGTTAGATGATATCGGGAAAGCAAAAAATTGATAACGTCAAGAAACTACATGATCATCGATAATGCTGGTATCGGCTGCTGCTGACGGTGAACCCATTCTATGCCGTATATACTCCCTTCATGGCCGTTAGCTCTGGTGATGGTTGAACCTGGTCACCTATTTGACCTAAGTGCCTGAAGACTGGCATGATATTCCATGATGCACCTCTCGAGCAGGCACTTCAAGTCATCATTTCCCCAAGTATGGCTCCAATTCGTATGGTGTCTGATGAACTATTATGAATTGTTCTATCCTAACACAACTCCAAATTATACGCCATGTCAATGTCCGTAGCAAAAAGAAGTTGCCTGTCGACAAGGGGGAAAATAAAATATCAAGATGCTGCAAAGGGGGTATCGCTGCGGGATGTCTCCCTGCTGTCATAAGTCTCATAAAAACACGCTCCGTATGTCCCGCTCAGGTACACCGTATATCAGAAACCACAAAGCTGTGCTTTCCCCTTTAATCCCCTCTCATCGAAAGAAAGCCCCCTCAAATAAGTCCAGAACCGGGCCCTTGTCATCATCCCATTCCGTCTTTCCCCTTGGCCAAGCCACAATGAAAAACGACAAAAAAAGGAAAACCTCGGGATAGAAAAAGAGTGCCCCGCGGCGTCATATCAGGGAGCACTTGTCCACCCTGGTCTTGGCCCTGGCCCTGCTCACGGCCCGCCGCAGCCGGCCCGGCGCGGCCTCGCAGCAGTCGCACTTGAACTCGCCGGCGCGCACGCGCCCGTCCTTCTGGTAGTTGATGCGCAGCTCCTCGCCGGCGGCGATGTCGCGGTGGGCCAGCACGCGCACGCGCCCGGGCTCCGCCACGACGCGGCAGTTGAACTGCGCGCAGTGGTGGTTGATGAGGCACGTCACGGCGTAGAGCGCCGCGCGGTGGTGGGCGCCGTGCGGCGCGTCCGAGACCTCGGCGGGCGAGAGGCGGAAGGCGTACTGGCCGAACCAGTCCGTCGTCAGCATGTCGGTGTGGAAGGTGCGGCGCACAAAGGGCATGTAGTGGCGCTCGCGCTGGACGCGGGCCGCGCCGGCGTCGAAGCGCGCCTGCCACTCGCCCGGGTCGATCAGGCAGACGACGCGCCCCTTTCCCCGGACGAGGGAGGGGAGACGGATGAGGTCTAGGGACAGGTCGTTGCTGGAAGTGGGGAGCCAGATGTTGGCCAGGTACGGGAAGGCGGCGAACAGGGTGCGCAGCCTGGGTTGGTCATGTCTGAAGAGCCGCTTGATTTCCTCGGCCACGTCGCGTCTGCCGATGACATGCGTGTCGTGGGTGGCCTCGAGAGCTACATCTTCCTCGTAGATGGCGTCTCCCTTCCGGAAGCTCGTGAGGGCAAAGACGCCAAACCCAATATCCTGGTTGATCAGCTTGATGCTGACGACAGGCCCTGGAGAGGACGGCAGGGGCAGATCCGGGATGGACGGAGACCGCGGCGACCGCGGCGGCGGAGACGACCGAGGCGACACAGCCGACTCGTCAGAGATGGTGGTACTGATGTCAGCGGGAGAAGGCTGCCTGGCTGGGGGTTCCTGCCGCTGACCCGGAAAGAGCCTGGCTTGGAGTTCCCGTTCCCGTTCGCGTCGTTCTCGTGCCTCAATAGTAAGGAGGCCCCGCGAAAGCGTTGTTGGTGGAGAAGGTACCATGAGGCGGTCTATGGTATCCGGGTCGAGTTGCCGGAATTCGCAGTTGGGCATCTGTGGGAGGCGGGAGTTGTCGCCGTCATCCGGCACTTCGATCATGGTAAGCCTGGATCTGGTGGTCGTAGTGTTTGGCCTGGGGCCTTCGATGCTCGCGTCCACAGATGAAACCAAGGTGTCGGATGCATCGCTGCCGTCCTCCCATTGATGACTTGGTCCCGGGCGAGGGGGTCCTGGGCGGCCCGATGACGGATTGCCAGTCACCCGGTTGCGGTCCATGCCGATGTTGACGATGACGGCAATGTCACCGTCGTCGTCCCGCGTCGCTGATTCGCCTGTGCTCAGCGGAACAGGCAGATTGCTGCCTGATTGCGTGTAGCTGAAAGAACCGACGCCCAACGTTTCATCAAGCGCCGCCTTGGGGGTTGGCAAACCGGTAAAAAGAAAGAAAGTATTAAAAGTGTTTGATCACACGAGCAGTTGGGAAGCGTAACGAATGAGAATGCAGATTAAGAGGTACGGGGGAACGTATGCGATGTGTGTCAGATGAAAAATCGTCCCATCTCGAGAAATGCACAATGCTGAAAGCGGGCGGCAGACGCATGATAAGTACAAATGAGCGGGAAAGGCAGACACCAAGCAGGTACGGATTTGCCAGCAGGTGCAATGGCGCAAGAAAAAGAGAAAGAAAAAAAAGGGAAAAATTAAAGTTGCGGCTTGAGCATGAGCAGTGCATGATGGTCGGATCATGCTTTCGCACGTTCAACGAGGGTCAGGTAGCTGTCAGTGGGCAGGTTTGGTTGATCGTTCCTTCAGTTCTATATGCAGCCTCAGTAAATGATATGTTACACAAGGTCCTCTTACTCCTTGGATGCCGCCTCCGCCTTCTTCTGTGCCAGCTGCGCTTTCCTGTCCTCCTCGTCGAGATGTTGTTGCCGGTAGTGGGCGACAACCTTGTCCATGTTTGCGTAGTGTCCGGCGGGGACGTTGAAGGGTGAACCGGCTTGGATGGCCCTGTGATATACTGTCAGTTGCCTGCCATACGAAAAGGAAAACTCCAGAATGCTCAGGATCGATGCGAGGGAGAGCGATGCTGGCGATGGTGCGAAAGAAGGGGGCCGACGTACTCGGGGTACTTCATCTCAATGTGCGGGTTGCGTCCAGCGTAGAGGAGCAGGTGCTTGTCGTGAGCAGCCTGCTCCATGGCGACCGTACGGACGTGGTTCCTCGTCTCCCAGTCCTTGCCAAAGTTTGACAGGCTGTTGATGGCGTTGGTGAGGCTCGAGGGCTCGCCGTCCTTGCCGGGCTGGGCCATCGAGTAGGCGATCATCGAGACGGGGATGGCGCCGACGGCGATGTAGAAGGCAGCCTACACAAGTCCATTGTCAGCATACCACCTCTGAAACCGGGACCGGCGAGAGCCTCCGCTTGGCGCAAAGCACATACTCCGATGCCCTCCTCGACGGCGGGGGCGTGGTGTCCGTGGTCGCCGTGGCCGTGGCTGTCGGAGGCGTAGGATCGCGAGGTCCGCAGGCCGGTGGGCCGTGACCGCCGGGCGGCGGTGAGGGCTCGCTGTCGAAGCGGCAGCATGGTGACGGCGTGTCTGGTGCTGTCAATTGGGTGGTAGGGAACGTGATCGAGGACTTCCTCTGGATGGGTGGTGCAAAGCTCCAATGAATTGGAGGTGATGTTACTCGCAGGCTCGGTTCGGCAACACAATTTAGCCGGGCCTTGGCGGGTCTAGCGGCCTTTCAGCGCCTGGGGTGCGCCAACGAGCCAATACCGTCTTGCCAAATACAGCAGTGCTTGTTTTTAGGTGAGCTACGATTTGAGAGTACATCAATCCTTATCGGCGCAGGCGGCTCAATATATGGAATATTTGGTAGCGCCTAGAGTCACATTACAATCACTTCTTTGATTTCTTCACACCTAGAATAGGTAGTTGAGGACAACCAACTCAGATCAGACACATCACCCATGATCATCAAACTACCAAACGACAGACAGTGAGTCATCTAGTAAACCCCAGTGTGGCAAATATCTAGATCGAGGTTGTTCGAAGTGTAAAAGGATTCTGCAGGCTTCCACCTTCGCTGCTTTAGATGTTGCTGATGTGTCCCTAAGACTGGTGGGGATATATATGAACGGCTTTTGGCGTCTTCGAGGCACAAACAAAAACTGTCTTGGACACTGGAGGAATACCTAAGTGGCTGGCGCATGGGCTCTCCTTGATTACAACTTCATACTTGATTCCCGCCATAGGAGTAAAGAGCCCTTCTACTAGTGCACGATGAAATCAAGGCGGGATTCAACCTTGTCGGCGTGGTCATTCGTACTAGTCGCCTTCGTCATTCTGGGAACCATATCAGCGGCCCTCGCGGCCGCATCAAATCCGCAGGCCTCCTCATCGCCATCACCAGATGTCGAGCTGATATGCCACACCGACAACCCGGCGGAATGTTACCCAAAGGTCTTCCAGGCCACGGATCAGTTTCAAAAGGTCCACGACGACCAGGACCTCCCCTCGGGCTTACACGTCCGACTCAACGTCTGGACGGGCGAGAAAGAAGCAAAGATCAATGTACCGGACGAGATAGATCCCAGCCTAGAAGGGCTCCCCACCGACCAGTCCGTGGTCCTCGTGGACCCCGAGCCGGCGGCCGAGGAGCAAGCCGCGCCGCCCAAATATCCGCCCGGCGCCCCGGCGTACGACCCCGTCGGCAAGGTCAAGCCGCCGACGGACGAGTCTGCCGTCTTCCACAGCGCCCTCAAAGTCATCAGGAAGGGCGCCTTCCGGCCGCACTATCTCGGGTTGGCCGACGAGAACGGCACGACTTTTGACGATGCGCTCGAGGGCATCCAGGAGCTCTCGCACGACCTCTACTACGGCCTCAAGCTGGCCGAGGACGCCGAGGCGTTCGCGGCGCTTCTCTGCGCCATGAGCTACGACAGCCCGAGCATGCACGAGACTCGAGACGACACTGTCGACGCTTCTGTCGGGGCGGAACGAGCGGCGAGTCGGTCGCACAAGGCGGCGACGGTAGTCGCGGCCGCCCTGCAAAACAACCCGAATGCGCTGAAGGCGGTGGAAAAGGCCTGGGACTCCACCAAGCTTGCCATGTGCAGGAAGGGCGAGGGGCAGAATCTGAAGGCCGTGCTTTTCAGCAGTCTGGTGGACGACGAGTCGAGCACGCCAGACGTCGGGCTGCTCAAAGCCAAGCTCGCCGCCATCACCGGTCTGCTCAAGAGCGATATGTTCAAGGACGAGTTCCTGGCCTCATCTGGCATGGACCAGATCCTCCGCGTCCTCGTGATCAAGGATACAGAGACGTCCAAGTATGACGTTGTGCGGCGGAGAGCTGCCAACCTGGTCATGGACAACTTTCTGGACGAGAGCATGGGCGCGACGCTTGGCAAGTGGCCCAACCAGCCGGAACAAGCCGTGGCCAGAGGTGAAAAGGGCAGTGTGCCGGTGAGAGATGCCTATTTTGATCACCATATCAGGTCGTTGGCGCATGCCAATAGGAAAGACGACGGTCACTGGAGTGTCGAGCTGTGGACGATGATCCAGACGCAGCGGGAAGCTGGCGCCAGGAATCCCAAGGCGAGGATCCACGAGGAGCTGTAGATCTGTCGATGAATACCCATTAGCGATTTGCATTATATCAAGAAGAATAGATCAGCATTGTAATGAACTTTTTTTTTTGGAAGATATCGCTCGGGTGTGTTGACTTACACAATAATTCTTAGTGGGGGTTGACAGTTTCAAACATCCACTTTTCATTTTCATCAACACCAAGTCTCAAACGGCGTCTCAGTCTCACTCGTTCAAATCAGCCTTCAGTGCCTCACGCAGTCAGAAACATACGGACTAGGATATCCTTTGACCTCGCACAGAGGACAGGACCTCCTGTTACATCCCTAGTCATAACCTCCCACCCCGGAGCTCAGCAGCCGTATATCACAGTTCACCCACCCTCCTCCGCCATGGCCTCACCTTCTCCCCCAGACCATAAATATCCAGGGATCCGCATCGAGGGCAAGCGCAGCACATCCCCTTCTTCGCCGGGCCGCCGCATGACCGCAGCCCGCACCTTCCCGCCGGGAGCCCTCATCGCCACCTTCACCGACCCGCTCGTCGCCATCCCCGCCGGCCCCGCCGCCAAACACACCTGCGCGCGGTGCCTCTCCACAGCCGCCGCCGCCGCCGGCACGACGCTCAAGGCCTGCACGGGCTGCCGCGCCGTCGCCTACTGCGGCACGGCCTGCCAGAGGGCGGACTGGTCCGGCGGCGGCGGCGGCGGCGCGGCGCACAAGGCCGAGTGCCGGGCGTTCAAGCGCGTGCGCAGCAAGGTGCAGCAGGACTGGCTGCCGACGCCCGTGCGCGCGCTGGTGCAGCAGCTGCTGCGGCTCGATGCCGATGCCGATGCCGATGCGGGAGGCGGCGGAGACGCGGCGAGGGAGGAGCTGGGCCGGCTGGAGGGCAACGTCGCCGGGTTCCGGGCGGGCCGGGTGTGGAAGGACCTGGAGATGCAGGCGCTGGCCGGGTGCACGTACGCCGGGTGGGAGACGAGCGAGGAGAACCTGCGGCTGGCGGCCGAGTTGCTGTGCAAGGTATGGGAGATGTCTCTGTCACATGGGAGTTTGAAAGAGAGAGAGGGGGGGAGAGAGAAGCCACTGGACAGGGTGCTGACTCCTTTTAACAGATTCAGACCAACTCGTTTGACAGATCCGACCCGGATGTAGGTCAGACCGGGACGTTTTTGGACTCTACTCTGGCCATGGTTAATCACTCTTGTGTTCCCAATGCCATTGTGGCCTTTTCCGGAAGGAAAGCTTTCCTCAGGGCCGAGGAGGAGATCAAGGAGGGAGACGAGATCACCATCTCATACATCGGTACAGGCCTTAAACTTGTAGTATATTTGTGTGTGAAGCAGTACGTTCTAACTTCCGTTTCTAGACTACACCAAGCCCAAGATCTTCAGACAGCACGGGCTCGAACTCTACCATTTCGAGTGCACCTGCCCGCGGTGCAAGGACGACCTGGACGTCTACCAGGTCTTCCAGCGCTCGCCCCTGATCCCGCTCAACTCGTTCAGCTTCGTCCCCAACACCAAGAAGCTGCGCAAGACGCCCATCGACTCCAAGGTCGCCCAGGACCCGGCGTTCCGGGCGCAGATCGAGAAGATCTACGTGGCCTGCTCCCCGGAGGCCCGCGTCGCCCCCGAGCAGCGGTTCGCCAACCTGTGCCAGCAGTGGCAGCACTGCGAGCCCCTCGTCAGGGAGCAGATGTGGGCCGTCGAGCCGCTGGCCAACGTCTTCCAGCAGGCCATCAGCTACTTCACCGAGCAGGGGAACTTCCTCCACGCCCTGGCCGTGGAGTGCTTCGTCGCCATCCGCAGCGACCCGTACAAATACGCCGCCCCCTTCAAGCAGTGGCGGCTCAAGGGCCTGCTAATGATTGCAAAGACAATTACCAACACCGAGCTGCCGACGGGCCAGGCGCAGGGCCAGGCGCAAGTGCACCCGGGTGTGGTCGCCGCCTTTGAGAAGGCGGACTTGAGCTCGCTTTACCAGGCCATCCTGCTCATGACGCTCAAGTACGGAGAGCAGGCGCATTCCGATGAGTGGAGCATTCTGGCCGAGGCAAAGGCCATGTTGGAAGACATCGAGAGCCTGGACCAGCGCAAGGAGGCGAGCATCATCCTCCACGAATGGGCCGACAACCCAGAGCACCCCCTGGCGCAGTCCTTCTTCCGGGACAGGGCCGTCAAGCCGGTCGAGGAGCTGGCTGGCTTCGCGATCGAAATCATGAAGGCCGAGTTCGGCTCTGGTAAGGCCTTGGTGCGTAGATGAATAGATAGATAGATCGCGGTAATGAAATCGCGATAATCAGGAATCATACCGACCACATAGTCCTCATCCATTGCTCCTGCGCGAGCTGCGCTTGAGTGTCCTCTTGTCGATGGAGCCCGACTTTGTCAGTTTCGGCAGACCAGACCTGCGTCTTGCGACTTCGGGAGATGTGGGCGGCCATTGCAAGGAGGCATCGTGATTACGGGTAGGGGTTTCAGCATAGTCGGATGAAAAGGCCAACCGCTTGGACGGGGTGTCGTCGTTGGACACAGCCTCGACATCGGGCGACAGCCGCTTGCGCCTTCCACTGCCTCCCAAGACGTCATCGTCAGGGACGTCGTAGGGATCTTTGGGCTGCTGCGCCCGCGTCGACTTCCTACCGTGCGGGACGGCGTTGTCGGGCGCCTTGCGACTGTCCGCTGTAGCCTCCATCCGCTCCACCCGTCCCTTCAGCATTTCGAATTCCATCTGGAGGCTCTCCACCAGGCTGGCGCGGTTGCCAATCTTGGCAATGTTGCTCGTCAGGATGTCCAGCTCTCGGGAGGGAAATACGGCCGGGGCCGTCTCGGGCGCCGTTGTCCGATCCTGGTCTATCTGGCGCCGAAGACGAGCAACATCAGCTCGCAGGGTCGACAGTTCTTTGGCGTGAGATTTGGCGGTGGCAGAGCTCTCGGCCGCGGCGGATCTCAGTTTCTCGATCTCAGCCTGCTGGCGTTTGAAGTCTGACTTGATTCCTGATAGGTCCTCCAGAATCTGAGAGAATTTCGAGGTCAAGTCTTGTTTGATTCCGTAGACAGACTCAATGGTGCCCTGGAGGCGAGACTCGATACTCTCAAGAGAGCTCCTGTCCTGCGCCGTTGCCTTCACCCCTTTGAGCTCGGACTTGAGAGAGCTCAAATCGTCTTGATTACCGCCGAGATCTCGTCTGAGATCTCGGGCCGTGTCCTTGAGATCTTTGACTTCCTGTTCCATTCTCTGGACGGCCTTGTCAATGGCAGAAAAGATCTGGAAGCCAGTGTTCTCTATTCGGTCAATGTCATCGCGTGCGCCGTCCACATCAGCCTGGATCTGTAGTATGTCCGGGTCCGAGGATTCTGAACCCCTTGGGCTCTGTCGTGAGAAGGAGGGCCCGGGTTGCTGTGTCCCACGGCCGCGAGGGGCGTCATTTGGGGCAGGGGAGGGTTTCCCTGGAACATCCTTGAGGCTGAGGTGCCGCTTGATCACTAACTCGACAGTGGCCCTATTGTTCCTGTTCACTGTATTGATGGAGGAGATCCGTAAGAGGATCTGGTTCCTGCATCCCGAGTCAGCATGGAGGGCTTGATACTCTTAGTTCTCTGCTTACTTGTCAAGAACATGGTTGACAGGTGTGTTGAGGCACTTGAGACCGACAATCTCGTCGCAGCCTGCGCACACAATGTCCTGAAGGTCGCTGCATTGGAAAGGGGTCAGTCGGTGCT
This sequence comes from Thyridium curvatum, assembly GCF_004353045.1. Classification (NCBI taxonomy): domain Eukaryota; kingdom Fungi; phylum Ascomycota; class Sordariomycetes; order Thyridiales; family Thyridiaceae; genus Thyridium; species Thyridium curvatum. Next base: position 45,324 of record NW_022156828.1, on the reverse strand, counting down.
TCCGGTGCTTAAAGAAGAAAAAGCAAATCATGCAAATCTACTTACCATGCTTCGACCAGTGTGTTCTTCTCTCCAACTCTTACATTGCCTTGCAACTTCACATTAAGCTCGGCACGCGGCTCTACCAGCGGAGCGAAGTAGCTCTTGCCAATTTGAGTCCACAGATTGATGAAATCACCGAGTCTGCCTCCACAGCTTTTGCACCTGCAATAGACGAGGTCCATGTTGAGTGCTCCTATGAGACAAGGGGGATCGCTGCAAGCTTGACTAGGGTTGTTTGTGTGAGTGCGTGCTCCGAGCTGGGGTGAGTGTCTGAGATTCCCATTATTCCAGGCGAAGAAGTGTCAATTGATGATTGGATATTGGCCGTCTCACTTTGGCCTCATAAAGCGCGTACTACGGCTCAAAGGCCAGCTGCTTTATGCTCACAATGGGGAAGATAAGAGGTGAGTGAGATGCCTCTGCCAGACTCTTGAACAGTCGGCACCTCCAGGGTTATCTCTTTCAATGCTCAGACGCGCCCCGGCCTCTGACAGCTTGAGCGGCCCCACTATAAATTAATTGGATTGACGAACCTGTCGCCTACCACCACTCTCTGTAGAGCAGCGTTTTAGCGTCGATTCTTAGCGTGTGCTGTCACTATGAATTCTCTGTTTGGCAGTCACTTGCTTATTGGCAGCTTCTTTTATGCAACAACTGGAGCCTCTTTCAATTTCATCACTCATCACTCCTCTTGCGCTTCAAAAAAGAACTCACACCCCGCTCAGCAGGGCTGCTAAGACCTGGGACCAGGGCAGTAATCCTCAAATTCAACAGCAGCAAGTCTTGGAGGACCACAGCCGAACAGAACTTTCATGGACGCCCAGGCAGAAGGAGCCGCCGGTGAGGCTCAAGGCGATGAGAGCCGCAGTGGCTCAACCTCAAAGACAACTTCCACCTCGTCGGCCGAGTCAGCCTCGCAGGTGCTCAGCGATTCCAACAGCGTCGCCGGTGTCAAGCGCCCTAGTGGGCACGACGGAGCTGGTGATGCCGAGGACGATGACGACGGCTGGCAGACCATCAGGAACGGCAGGCCCACCAAGAAGTTGAAAAAGGTGCCCAAGAAGGACTCGAACAACTATCCCACCATTCAGTTCTCTTCGTCGTGTCGCCTTCAGAACAAGATCCAAGTCTCGGACCTTCGCCACCTCGTCTTGTATCTCTTTGCCGACGGTGCGGCGCCTCACTGGGTCGCCGTCTCTCACCGTCCCAACTTCAGAAAGATTGTCGTCGTTCTCGTCCCTGGCCTCGAGGAGGCCATGTTCAAGAAACATGTTGATTTTTCCAAATACAGCGAGGCAGCCGGTACTTGCAAGTTTGGTCAAGCGACCAACCAAGTCCTTTCCTCACCGGACGACTACTATCCGCGGAAGCTGAAAAAGGACGAGCTCGCCGAGCCCCTCCAGCCCTTCGCCGACATGTTTGAGTACATGTGGCCAGTCAGGGCCACGGGCAACGAGAGGGTTGGCAACATGCATTCACCAATCACTACGTTTCTTACCGCCCCCAATACGAAATCCAAGGAGGAAAAGGACAAGAACAAGAAAGGCCCGCGCTATGTCGACTCGAATCAGTTCAAGGACGTGCGTACTCGAATCACCGAGTTTGTGACCACCCCCCAGATCTATCTGCAGAACAATTTCCTTCTGCACCCCGCCATGCTTCCCGACGAAGAGGCTAGAAAGGCCTTCAAGGACCAAGAGGGATGGGTCCACACCAACGTCGAGAAGCTCGAGGATGGCACGATCCCCGAGAGCGAAGTGGAGCAAGGCAGCATCACAGCCGGACACGATGTCTACGCCATCGACTGCGAGATGTGCAAGACTGGCGAGAGCGAGTTCTCCCTGACGAGGATCAGCATCGTCAAGTGGGACGGCGAGGTAATCATGGACGAGCTCGTCAAGCCCGACAAGCCCATCATCGACTACCTGACCCCCTATTCGGGCATCACCAAGGAGATGCTGGACCCCGTCACGACCACGCTGCACGACATTCAACAGCGGCTGCTCAAGCTCTTCGACGCCCGCAGCATCCTTGTCGGGCACTCGCTCGACTCGGACCTGAGCGCCATGAAGCTCACCCACCCCTTCATCGTCGACTCGTCCATCATCTTCCCCCACCCGGCCGGCCCCGAGAAGAAGCACGGGCTCAAGTGGCTGGCGCAAAAGTTCCTCAACCGCGAGGTGCAAAAGGGCCACGGCACGGCGCGGGGCCACGACAGCGTCGAGGACGCCCGGACGTGCCTCGACCTCGTCAAGAAGAAGTGCGAGAAGGGCAAGCTCTGGGCCACGGGCGAGAGCGACGGCGAGAACCTCTTCAAGCGCCTCGGCCGCGCGGGCACCTCGTACCGCAGCCAGGCCGGCCCCACGGCCACGGGCGGGCTCGCCACGGGCAAGACCACGGCCGCCGTCGACTGGGGCAACCCGCGCGGCACCATGTGCGGCGAGGCCGCGCACGTCATCGCCTGCCGCAGCGACGCCGACGTCGAGGCCGGCGTCGTGCGCGCCGTGCGGGGCGACCCGGACGGCGCCGAGATACGCGGCGGCGGCGTCGACTTTGTCTGGGCGCGCCTGCGCGAGCTCGAGGCGCAGCAGGGGTGGTGGAACCGCAACCGCACGACGGCCGACGACCCCAACGGCCCGCCCGCGCCGCTGGCGCCGAGCGGCGGGGAGGACGGCGGCGGCCGCCGGCCCGGGCTCGAGGTCTGCGTCGGGGCGACGGCCGCGCGGCTCCGGCGCATCTACGACGCGCTGCCGCCCTGCACGGCGTTTGTCGTGTTCAGCGGCAGCGGGGACCCGCGCGAGATGAGCGGCCTGCAGGCGCGGCGGGCGCAGCACAAGAGGGAGTACCACACCCCGGGCGTCAAGTGGAGCGAGATCTCGGTCAAGTGGGACGACGAGGAGGAGCAGGCGCTCAAGAGGGCCGTCAGGAAGGCGAGGGAGGGCATTGGTTTCATCGCGGTCAAGTAAGGACGAGGGATGGATGATGATGATGCGTTTGTTTCAGTCTTTTTTGGGGGGGTGGGTTGTGTTTTGGTGAGTGTATTGTAGGCCGGGGCGGATCTGTGTGGTCGTAGTGAAGGGATGGGGTAGGTCAGATATCAATGACATGATGCAGCCGGGGCTTTTGACTTCGCTAGGGCATGATTTACGTATCTTGTCTGGGATGAGGTCGATACTGTGGATACCACCTTGTCCTGTGTTGAACGGAACGCTGATTGCCATAACTTGACGCATGTTAAAAAGCCTGATATTCAAAAACCGGCCCCCTTTGCTCTTATCTATCCTCTTGGTACTGAAGGACTCCGATGATAGACCTGGGCTTGGCCGAAGCTCCAATTCTAGATGCCGATCTCTAGTCTGGGGACATGATTGTCCGAGTCCTTTCTTCCACTCCTTCTGTTATTGAATATCCTTCGTAAGGACCCAATCAATCTCCTCTCTTCGGTTCTGGATAGGGCAAAGCAGGGGCAAACACCAGCTCCCCGAATGCCACTGTCAGATTGTATCGCAGGGGACTACCGCATATCTCATCGACAGAAAGAACACATGTAGATAGCTAGCACAGGGGATATAAAAGCATCTCCCAGATAAGAACCTCAAGAGTCAACGCGTGAATATTCTAACACACACCCCCGAAACCTAGTTACGGATACCATCTATGCTATCGCGCTGCCGCATGGACCATTCCCGGAAATGCACCCCGGACAGGCCGAAACGGCCCTCGACGACGACGATGTTGTCGTCATGTCTTCTTGCTGCAGCTGCCATCACCACTCCATCGCCGTGATTTGTACAATTCTGGCTCAACTTGTCGTCAACGCTGCCGCTGCTGCCACTGCCAATATCAACGCGAGACCATAGGCCTTTCCCAGGCTCTTCTTCTTTCTCCTCCTCCCCCTCCTCCTCCTTCTCCTCCTCGTGCGTCTCAAAAGTCAAACTCGCCCCGGAACATCTCCGGGTCCATGCCGACAATGACCTTCTCCGCCAGGTCCCGGCGGCCCATCTGCCCAAACACGCGGCGCAGCGTGTCGTACAGCGTCGTGCTGCGGTTCTGCGTCGTCATGCGGTCGATCCGCTCGTCGCTGACGTCCCCGCCCGCGCCGCCCAGGATCTCGCGCGCCTTCTCCCTGCCCTGCTTCTCCACCTCCTTGTGCATGCTGAGCGCGGCGAGCAGGTGCGCCGCCGCCTCGGCGTGGCAGCCGATGTTGATGCAGCTGACGCCCAGGTTGTAGCGCGCCCGCACGAAATTGGCGTGGATCGAGAGCGCCTTCTCGTAGGCGGCGATGGCCTCCTCGGAACGGCCCGAGTTGGCGAGCGTGGCGCCCAGCCGGTTCCACAGCAGGTGCACCTGGCTGCGCTGGTTCGAGGTGCCCTGCTCCGACGACGCGAGCGCGGCGCTGAAGCAGTCGACCGCCTTGTCGTACTCCTCGGCGCCGTAGAAGAGCACGCCCAGGCCGACCTGGACGTCCGGGTCCATGTGCTCGCCGTCTGGGCTGAGCTGGGCGGCCTGGATGAAGAGATCCGTCACCTTCTCGTGCAGCTGCTGGCGGTCGGTGAAACCCATCTCGGCCGCCGAGGAGAGCTGGTCGGGCGAGATGATGGAGGGATACTTGACCGACAGCCATCTCTCGAGGGTGCGGTAAGCGGTGCTGTCGTAGCCCTCGTTGGTGTAGGAGACGGCGAGACCCATGAGCGCGGGCAGGTTGTTGGGGTCAAGGCTGACGGCATGCTCGAGCGCGCGGATGGCGGCCTCTTCCTTCTCATTTTGTGCCTGTGCTGATCCGAGCTGAACCCAGGCCTCGACGTGCTTGGGGTCCTTTTGCGCTGCGGCCTCAAAGGCCAGAGCGGCGAGCGAGAGGTTGCCACCCTCGTTCATGATGCGAACGCCCTCCTCAAAGGGGTTGACCTGGTCCTTGAAGATATTCTCCTCCTCAAAGAGATACTCCTCGACAGTCGGGTCCGAGCCCATGCGGCCGTTCATATCCCAGTCGCCGAATTTGTTCCAGTCAGAGTTATCCCATTTCATATCGGTATAGTCCTCCTCGTTCTGTATCTCTTGCAATGACGCCTGCTCGGCTTGGATGCCGTTCCATATTGACTCGAGATCGCCGTAGCCGGTCTCTTCATGCAGCTGATCCTCTTTGTTCAGCTCTGGCTCCATAGCTGCAGCCTCCTCCTCATCCTGCTTGTCCTGTAACTCGATCTGGGCAAACTGCTCCTCCCACTTATGGTCGTCCAGCTCGACCACCTTGCCCTTGCCCTTACCCTGGACGTCTTGGTGTTCGTGATGCATTGGTTGGAACTGCTGCTGCGAGTACATTGGCTGAAACATGGGCTGCGACATCATGCCGCGGTTCATGCCCATGTTCATCATGCCGACGCCCATCATGGGCCGGTGTTGTTGCTGCGCGCTGGGCATGGGGCTCTGGCGGGAAGACGACGGCTGCTGGCCCATCTGTCGGAACTTGGCAAACTCGTCGGCACTGAAGTGGGCTCCCGGAGGCGCGTTGAAAGGGCCGGCCTCCATGGGCGACTGGCCTCTCTGGAAGTCGTCGGCCCAGGTGGGCGATGCGGACTGGGCTCGGAGGTGGGCTCCTTGGGCGGCGGCGGGGTCCAGCCTGACCTGGCTCATAGGACCGTGCTCGAGAGGCATCTCGGGAGCCTGCTGTGCAAAGCTGTTCATCATCTGCAAAGGTGTACCTATTAGTCACGTAGTCCTTGCCGACGTCCTCAATAGTCTACGTGGTCTAGCATACCTCATCTTGCGGGCCGTTCCTACCGGCGCTGCGAAAGCCACCGAGGGTCCCGTTAGGACCTCTAGCCACCAGGCGATCCCTCTGGAGGCTGTTGTCATCGTGGACGTGCTTGGAGAACTGGCTGAGCGGGTTGCCTGCCGTCGAGCACTCTGCTCCGCCGAGGAACGACATGGTGTGGGGTTGTCAGGCCGGGGTCGGCGAGAGCGCAAAAGGCAAAATGCTTAGGAATGAGAATGTCAAACAAAGGCCCTGCCGGTGACGATATATCCAGAACAGGCGATATCAGGCCTTTGGTGCTGCCAAACAAAAACAGGGGGTGAGTCAAGAGAAATCAGGCATCCGGGCTCCAAAAGGTGACGAGAATTGAATATTGGATTGCTCAAACGGCAGGAGGAAGACGCACGCTTGAAGTTGGTTGGGATGAAAGGCGCTGGCAGCGTCGGCTGCTGGTCGGGGTGCTAGAAGATTAAAGTGGGCCCGGGGGTTTGTAATGCAACTTTCTGGGCATGTGCTCGGGTTCATTGAGCCAGTCAGGCGCTAACAGCTCGCTGTAAATGCCCACCAGAGAGGTGCCTGTCAGCGAGCCAGTGCCCCGGTTTCTCTGTCGCTGCCGCCACCCCCGCTAAACTACCGAGGCTCAATCAAGCCTCTCCGGATCCGCTCTCCTCCTCCTCCCCATTCAGGCTGCAGCCTACCTTAACCTGGCAATCTACCTAGGTACCCAGGTGCCTACCTAGGTGCCTACCTAGGTAAGTCTACGCTGCTGCTGCTGCATTCACGCAGGAGTCAGAGCAGCTTGTATGCCTGCACTGGCCAGAGACGATCTAAAATGCAAAAGGCTCAGACCCGTAAATATCTTTGTCAGTGCTCACAGATGCTACAAAAGACACAACTGAGAGACACAGCCAAGTAGAGGAAAGGCGGGTAGTTGTTTATTCAGTATCGTGCATGCTCTAAGATTACACGACAGTAGTAGCTCATGTACATTTGCTATCTTACAAGTGCCCTCCCTTTAGGCGCACTGTCCATCGATCGATCACAAGTCTCTTTTTTCCCCCTTTCTTCTGTCACTTGGTACAGTTGCTTCTCAATAGGGGGTGCCTAAGCGTCGTCGGAAGCTCGAGGGGCCCGGGTGGCCTTCGGCGAGGAAGACGCATAGTCGAAGCGGAGCTGACGGCCGTTCAGCTCGAAGCCCTGCAGCTTCTCCAGGGCCTTGGTGGCCGACTCGCTATCGACGAAGTCGGCATGGGCGAAGCCTCGGGGCCAGCCAGTCGTGCGGTCGACGGCAACACGGATGGCGGTGACATTCTCCAGCCCGCGGAACAGGCGGTTCAGCTCGGCATCGGTCGTCTCGTAGGGGATGTTGCCAATGTAGAGCGATCGGGAGGGCTCGCCGCCGGTGCGGGAGTTTGTTCCTCGCTGTCTGGTGGTGCGGGGCAAAACAATCAGGCGGCGACCGTGCCAGAAGGAGCCGTTGGCCTCTTCTAGTGCCTTCTCGACAGAGTCGGCGTCCTTGAACCAGACGAAGCCAAAGCTAAAGGGTAATCAGATGTTAGATGATGTTGCGATTGACAACTTTCATGAGGAGCTGCAGTTGGGCTTACCCTTTGCTAATTCCGCGCGCATCTCTGGCAATGGCCGCCTTGGCGACCTCGCCGTATGACGAAAAGGCCTCCTGGAGGAGATCCTCAGTCGCATTGAAGATAATGTTCCTGATGAAAATGGCGTGGGGGGTCTCGCCGGCGGCTTCGTCGTACTTGACGGTCTCAGGAGCGTCTCCTGGTCCGGTGGCAGTCAGAACGGGGTTCGAAACATCATGGGCGGCAGGCTCGCTCGGCGCGGCAGCCTCTCCGCTGGCTGCAGATTCTGCAAGACTCTCACCTTCCGCAGTGGTGGATCCGAGTTCCTCAGCAGACTTCAGGGCGTCTTCGACGGCCTTGCTGTCTGCGGTGTCCTCGGCGGGAGTGTTCAGGAAAGGAGAAGACTGCGAGAAGCTGCGAGCTGCAGGGATGACACAGGCTCGGACGACGCTCGTGCTGCGGGCGATCTCCGCAGCGAAGGAGGTGGACTGGGGCTTGGTAGCGATGGCACGCGAGGCCAAGAAGGCGCTGCGCAAACCTGCGCGACGGACACAATGCCTGAACAGAGAGAAAGGGATGGTCAATTGCCTGTATCGCGAGATGATGGATAGTTTTACGCGGCAGTAAATACTTACATGGCGACTGGTGACGTGGAATTGAGAGGCAAGAAAAGGAATACACAGGGAATGGAGGTGATGAAAGGAGTAGAGTTAGAGTGTACAGGTTGACTCTCGAAATCATTTGATGCATCAAAAGCGAAGCAGTCCATGATGCAAAAAATTTGGGATCCACCTCCACGCCCGGCGCTAACCCAAAAGCGGACTAACTGCCTCCTATAATTCCGGCCAATCATGTCCATGGCGAATTTCAGTCCAGCCCCCTCCAGCTAATAAATGACTCCAGGTTACCAACGACAGCTATTACGGCTGACTAGTCTCATGATCGAGGACTCAAGATGTCTGTTTAGTTACTATAAATAAAGCCAATGTTATCGCCCTTGTTCTCATATATTTTGGAAAGACTCCCCAAGGACAGCGATAGATCACCCCTGCTCCGGTCATCATCAGTCTCACTCTCCATCGGGTTGTCGTATGGTGAGGCGTGAAGGTCCGAGTGACATCAGACAGCGGTTGGCTCGCCAGCACGAACACATCTTCACTGTGTGCACTTTGCCGTCCTCGAGACGCCTTGCGCAAATAGCGTGCTCACATTCTTTATGTTCGGCCTCCAACCTAAGGCATTGTGGGCGCGTTTCTCTGTATGAGAAGAGTCTGGCCAAGCCCAGCCACTGAGTTGCGGACTTGGTTTGCTAGCTGCGGAGTTTGACTAGGCCTGCTCGTTTTTGTCATCCATCGGCCCCATCTTGATCCTTGACCTCATGGAGTCGATGAATGGAAAAGGCGGCGACGGGGGTCAACCGGCGTCGCGCCAAAAGAGCTGCGACGCCTGCGTCAAGTCGAAGCGCAAGTGCGACAAGCACATGCCCGTCTGTCGCCGCTGCGCCAGGAGAGGCTACCTATGCAACTATCCCAAGCGGACTGTCGATGCGACAGCAGCAAGCCAGCAGCAGCCTCGTCAGGATTCCGTCGTCTCGTCCTCGGGTCTCTCCTTGCTCGACGAGTTCAACTTTGCCCAGCCACCGGCGGCGCCTCTGGCCGATCCTGCTAGCGTCACAGGTGCGGAAGAGGTCGACTACAGCTTCTTGAGTGCTCCTGCGTCCGTAGCCCCGGCACCGTTTGCAAGCATGTCTGATATCACGCCGCTGTCGGAGCTCCCAGCAGACGTGCCGTGGTTCAAATTCATCACGACGGCGGAGGAGGATCGTCTCGCCAAGCCGGATGGCTGGTTCGCCAACCCAGCCTTTGACCAGCAGGCAGTGACGACTTTTCATAAGCAGATCTCTGCGCCAATCCCTTGCGATGTCGAGAACACAAAGATCAATGACCTCTGCGTGAGTCGACCCATAGCAAGATGATGATGGCTTGGCCCCTGACGTGTACATAGATCCACTATGAGCCCTGGCAGCTATACGACTCCAACACCAAGGTGCATTTTGTCACAAACGCCATCAAGAGCTTCCATAACACATTCGCCCAAGAGAACCGGACGCCCTTCATCCACCGCCATCTCTACAAGGATTTCATGCCCCAGACCATCCTGCAGTGTTTCACCGTCTGCACAGCCTATGCCAACCAGACCGAGTTCACGCGCGCGGTTGTCCTTCGGACCCTGCAGCGCAGCATCGACGAGCTCAAGGCCGGGACTCTTTCATCGCTCCCAGCGACTGCTCCGCTAGAAAAGATTGCCCGCACCCAGGCTCTCCTGCTCTACCAGACCGTGCGTGTGTTCGACGGTGACGTGTCTCTGCGGGCTCTCGCGGAGAGGGACATGCCCCTTCTTGAGCAACGCATCTTTGAGCTGACCAGGTGTCGGGACAATCACAATCTGCTATGGGGCTTGAGCGACGAATCCCTCAAGTCCGCAAAGCCCGAATCGTGGGAGGTACGTCACATGTTGAAATCTTGTGGTTCTGAGCGATGACAAGGGCTGATCCGTTCTTACCTCTATCTAGAGATGGATATTTACAGAGTCTGTAAGGAGGACAGCTGTGATGGGCCACATTTTCATCACACTATACAAGCTCATGATTGGAAAGGCCATTGAAGGTCTGTTTGCCACTGGTGAACTGGATAATTAGGTGCTCTCTCTGACATCTCACAGATCTCCTCGGCCCCTGGAAGGAAGTCCATCGCTGGACACTATCCCGGCATTTGTGGGAGGCCGGGTCTTCCTTTGACTTTTATCAACAGTGGGAGAATCGAAAGCAATATCTCATCGACACCTTCCACCTCGAAAAATTCCTCAGGCAAGGGTGCGGAGACGATGTGGACGACTTTGCCAGAATAATGCTCGTCATGTAGGTGCTTCACCCCTGAATTTGAAACGCCGTTGCTGACAGCCGTATCTCCAAAGCTGTATGGGACCAGACGACACGAAGCAGTTCCTTGTCAAGGGGAACGGCGAGAGAACTTGAAAATGCCGACAGCGATGGTTGGCACTCTGATAGTGAGTCTCAGTAACAGCAATGGCTTAGACACGTCACAGCCCTGCCACGTTTCCTGCGAGTGACCATGCGCGGGCTTATGAACAAGGAGGTGCGGTAGAAATCCTCACCTCCGTATCACGAGAAGAGCACGATGCACCCTCTTCCGGTCGTGCCACGCTGTGCGGCCACCTGAAACCCGGCTGTCCTCCCCATCCACAAGATCAAAGCCAGGCCGGACATGAAGAAGACACAAGCCCTCGCCGAAATTTCTTCCAATGAGCCTACATGCCTACGGAACACACGAAAAAAAAAAAGCAGTGTCACGCAACGGAGGGGGAGGACGAAACCTGCGCAGAACGAAGAATGCAGGGTCCGCGGCGCCTTTCGCGGTGCACGGCAGGACTGGACTCGACCGACATACGGACGGGCAGGCAGGTCACACACCCGTCGTCGCTCGCTGCACATGCAACTCCCCACGAGGGCTCTCCTAGGGCGGCAAAAGGATAGATGACGGTCTCACTTCCTTTCACCCTTTACCCGAGACAACCTACTACAGAGGTCAGAAAGGCGCAATGTCCTCCCGAACCTACCTACACTCGCGACGTTACGCAGACCCTATTGCCCTTTGGGGGTTGCTGCTCCGCGCACACCGCATCTCTTGGCCGCCCTTTGCGACGCTCCGGTCGTTGCCCAATCCCCTATTCCACGTGTGACTGTGCACAGCGGGCTCCTGCCTTACGGGCGAAGCAGCGACTGGTATCGCGGTCAGGCGATCGTCGGTGTAGATGTGAAGACATGCAGGCAGATAGGGGTGAGGGAAGAGAGAGCATGTAGCCTCATCTTTTTTTGGGCCAACCGCCTTTTGAGGGAGGAAGGGAAAGGGGGGGAGGACCCGTCGTTCTACCGGAATTAGCATGTTCTCGAGAGCAGATGGGGATGCATCGTGACGAGGGCTCAGAGAAAGTTGTGACCGGCTTGTTAACTGCCGAGACATTTCACCACGGGCGATCTTCGCCTTGGCTGCGTGCGTGTGTGCCTGTTTGAGCGTTTGCCTGCGCGCTCGCGCGCGTCTCGTGTGCGTACGTCTACCAGGACACGGCTCCGGGCAGTCTTGTTCGAGCGTCTTGTCAAAAGCCACTCTGCCTTCTTTCAATCAGATACAGCGTCCTTCATCGATCGAAGAATGGTAGGGGCGATCAGAGTGGTGATCGACAGTCCCTGATGATCATCCGTGATTGACGTGACGGCGCGTCCCTAAACGGCCCTATGGGAGGTGCACCACAGCTGAACAGGAGGAAGCTACCCTATGTTACCGACATGACAGATTTACCTCTTTTGGTCGCTGTGAGCAAAATAGGGCTGCAGATGAGCCATCAAATGCAGCTGTAGCTGTGACCTGCAAGGCTCTTCCACACGCCTGGCACACAATCCTCTTTGTCCTGCCCCAGCCGTCTAGCTATTCATCGCACATGCATTCCCCTGACTTGGCGACGATCAGCGGCCACTAGGGGAGCGAACCTCTGGGGCTGATCCAGGTGAACCTGACGTACGTACCCTCGGAACCTTGCTCCATTCGGGCCTAGGCCAGGATCCCTACCTACCTCTCGCAAGCCCTCTCACACCTAGGTGTAGGCGGGCACGGGAGTGGTAACCGAGAAAAGACAAAACGGCAGCCCTTCTCAACCACGACGCGGGAAAATGTGTTTATCGCAAACAAATGTTGTCTCACGGCTTTCCTTTTTTTTTTCCCCTTGAGATTTGCAGACGGGTCATCAGAGTCAAGGAAGGGAACTGCACTAGCTTTGCACTTTGACAATCAAACGTGCCGTGCCCTGTGAGGTACTTTTAGGAGCAAGCCACTTTTCTCGACATGGACGGATTTGGTTGGGGAGGGTTCGTCGCTCGTGTAAGTGCCAGCCGCGCTCTTCCCGTTGGGCGTCACCATTGGCCTCGGTTGGACGAGGGAAGAAGAAACAAAGGTTGGGGAGGCCAGAGAGAGAGAGGGCGTTGAAACGCACGCGTCCCGAGTTACACGGCACTGGTCAAGGAGATGATGAGGTGTCGACTATGGCTTCTTGCGTCGTCAAGTCACTCTACAACACCCTCCTCGAGAAACACCTTTTCCGATACACACTGTGGTGTTCTTTTCGAAAGCATTCACGCCCTCTGGCCAAGACCCGACCCTGTTCTCTTCAGCCATCATCTCGAATTCCCAGAAACTTGCCTACCTGTCAACAACACGGGAATTGCCCACCCCCTTGGAGGGCGGCCCCGATGCAACATCGAGTCCAGCCCTATCGTCCTCAGCTGCATAGGTGGTCACATCCTTGCTTCTGTTCCTGCTTTTGTCTCAGAGGGAGAGTGGGAGGGCAAAAGAGAGAGAGGGAGGGAGGGGGGGGGAAAGCCCACAGTCTGCATTGCATCCGGGACACACGGCACGCCACCGTTTTTCTCCATCTCGAGAACGTTTGAAAGCCAGTCAGTACCTACATACATACAGACACTCCGAGCCGGGCGGCGGGTCACTCCGCCGCATCAACATTGCTTCTTTCTACTCTGTGCTCCTCCTCTCGAACGTTTGTACGTCGCCTATGTGTAGGTATCCCTTACGTCCGCCATGCGAAAAATCCCAACAGCCAGACTTTTGTCACCGTTGTGTGTCAAGAACCCAAAAAGGGCGGCCTGCCCTTCGACTGCCTTCCTAGTTCTCATGTGGTGGTGGATTGCAGTACGTACCCACAAAGCAAACCTGCTGCCCTGTCTTTTTTTGGGATAGGGAATATGCCAGGTACAGAAGAGGTGGTGGGTGGGCGGGACTCTCTTTTCATGCCATGCACGAAGATCCGTGCAGGTGCGTGCCTGGGTGGGCGCGCGGAGGAGCAAGACACCACGACGACAGAGCTTTCAAATCAAGCATCGCCGCACCGTACTCGTGATACTGTGGCATAGGTGTACTCGTGCGCGTAACTTCAAGACCCAGCATCTTGCGTAATGCATTCCCTCAAGGCCATCCGTAGATCTTTACCTCTCTCAAAGCTCTCTGGCATCACGAAGCCTATCGCCGAGTACCGATCCTCAGCTTGTAGATCAGGCCGCAGGATCGTGCGTCTCCATCATGCGCGAATTCGGAAACGTCCCAAGTGATAAGTATCGTCCTCGCGAAACGGAACAGAGGGCATATGTCGTGCAAGCCGTTCCTGCTTTAGAGTGAGGGCTGAGGCGGCCCTAAGTGCACCAGAAGCTGTCAAACTTGCATTGCATACCTATCTGATGATCATCGGCCCAGTGGCTCCGGCATCTAGGCAGTTAGCTCCAGGAATCCTCCTCGTATAAGAAGACGACTATGTCCCCTGCATACCTAGCAATGGAAGGACGCAAAGCAAGGACAAAGATATGATGTGACGGGGAACGTCCATGCAACGTCCTTATCACCGTTTCCAGGCGAGTATATCTACATTGGGCGGAGGGCAACTCGAGATGTGACCTGGACTGGAGGCTCACCTTCGGTCAGATCGGAGACATACCACCCAATCGCAACGTCGGACCCGGGGCGCCGCGATCTGTTCTCCGCCTTAACTGTCAAAATCAATTGTATTGGTGGGCTAGTCCCTCCAAGTCGAGCTAGGCGTCGCGTAGGTAGCCTTGATGCCTTTCTTGGTCCATCCGGACCGAGCATCGTTCGGTGGGGAAACTCGATGCAAGGCATGCTCGTGAGGGTGCCAGAGCCAAGACGTAGGTAGGAGGCAAAGGGTCAAGAAGGTAGTAGGGAAAGGGCGCGAGGCCTTCACGATCATACGTCGACCGGGCGATGGTTGGGTGGGATCTGCAGGCCCATCATATGAGGAACGAACCCGATCCTCCGGGACTCGCCCGCCGGGTTCCCAGAGGAGAAGACCCGGCAAAGCGGCCATCCGGTGGAGATTTGGAGGGGAAGATCAGAGCAGGGAGGTGAGGAGGGGGTGTGAGTGGGCGAGTGAGTGGTTGGCATGTGTGCGCAATTCTCTCTGTCCAGGAAAGGATACTGCAAAGAGTTATCTATTCGTCTGGACCGTCCAGTCATTTTGTGATATGTGATACCTGTGATGTCACAGGTACCGATAACATCATCTCAATGTATTTTGACCAAATCCATCTCTTTATGATAGCGCGGCGGCCCTTGCGCGCCCCAGACCAAGTTTGTAGATAGTCGGAGTCGACTGGGCTGATTCGTCTCTCACCGGCGACGTACCCAGGTCGCATCTGCCCACCCTCAAGGAGTGCAGATGCCGCCATTGAAGCAGCCAAAGCCATAAAAAAGTAATCAGAAAATAAGGAACAGCCAGCCCGAAGCTTTGGGACCAGCTCGAATCGGAGATCAGCCCCAGGGGTGTGTGGTAGGATAGGGTATGGTAGCCGACCTCCAAGGAACGTGCTATTAGTGCCGCCCGGGCTTGGTGTGATTCCCCAGAGGCTGTCGAACTAACGTTACAGTGTCCCGATGCGCACGGAACACTGTCTCTTTTGCGCTGAAAACAGAACAGACTGGACGCGACACCGGTTGTGATGGGGGCCTGCAGGTGGTAGTGCATTGATCGGAGCATGGGGGGCCCCTGGTCGCCCAGAAGCCGGCCTGTTTCCGCAGTCTTGGGACGCTCTGACTGCAGATCCATACCGTTGCTGGCACACCGAACAGGGCAGGTCCAATAAGTTGCGTGTAGAGGAGTCCGGCCACGCCTCTAGGCGTGCTAACTCCGCATAGGCGTGCTGAGGCGTGCGCAAGGGCAAACAACTAGACCATCGCCTGACGTGATGAAGAGATGAGATAACTTTTCTTGGTAGGTAGGGAGCCGATTTGGTGACTGCCCTGGGTCCAACCTGGCCTATTCTGGTGCTTACATGCAGCCCAGTGGTGCTGAGGAGATGCGATACCTGAACGGATTTGGAGACGTGCATAACGAGATGACCGGGGCGCCATGACAGGACGGAACTTTGCGGTGCAGATGGACAGCGAGGCGGGGTTCCGGGCTTAACTGACCTTCCATGCCTGGCTGAACGAACGCATCGGTCCTGGCCGATACGGAGGTATCTTGTGCCAAGTGACAGTCGAGAGCCTGATGAGGCACTGATCAGGGAACAGTTTGCGACGTGATCCGGCGGAATGGATCACCCAATTACCCAATACCCGCGACTCGCATCCACTCTGCCTACAACGGTGATGATTGCCGGTGCAGTGCCAGAGCATCCGTGAAGGGGCAATCTGGCGACTAGCGACGAGACTCGGGCGGGAATACTCATTGACGTCCAAGTGCCGAAACGGCCGGCCTTCTGGTTTGATTGCAGACAACAATACCTCTCTGTGCCCCCTTGCTGCAAGGCCATTGTCCCTAGCACTTGGCACCTAGAACAGAAAAGCCTACCGTTAGCAGATGTCAAAGTCCTCTCGGCCTTTAGCCCGCGTGGGTATCCGCCCGTGCATCGGGCTCTGGGGTGCAGGCCGCCGTGCCATCACCCCATGATGTTCGCATGCGGTTCTGGAGAACGGGTGCGAGACTAGGTAGCATCACCCAGCAGCTAGCTGTTACGGCCACGTTGAAAAGGACCTCCGTGGAATGTAGGTGTGAGTGACACTGGGCCGCCTGGCTCCTAAAGGACCGAATTGTAAAACACAAATGTGAATCCGACAGCTGCATATGGAGAATCACTACCCCACATTGTCATCTCGACATGCCTCTGGTGGTTAAGGGCAGCATGCAAACCTGTGACGTTCAAGTGACCATTCCCCCCGCGAGTCACTACCAAAGACGGCGAGCGCTTGGCTAAGGAAAGTTGACTTGGCAGGACATGATGGCTTGGCTTTGCAGGAAGTGTCATTTCCCCATCGCAGGCCTCGACACAAAAATGCGTTGAAGAATGGCCCAGGTCTCACAGGTTCTCTCTGCTCAAGTGCAAGTTGCCGCCAGAACCACTGCCCTTGATGATAGGTATAGTTCCCGGTGTCTCTGCTTACGGAGTAGAAAGTCCCAACAATAATATCCCAGGTCCTCGGAGGAATTCATGAATGGCTTCCTGGCCACACGGGGTCTGAGACAACCAAACCACCAGGTGTCATGCAAGACTAATATCCACGAGGGACGGGCACTGTGCGACTAGGACAGCTCGCCAGAATTTTGCAGACAACGTGTCTTGAAGCATTGGTCTTGACAAGCTCGAGTCTGTCCTCGGTGTCCTTATCAGAATGCCTGCGGCGTCTCTTGACACGGGGACCCTGAGAAACGCCAATGTTTCTCTTTGGGGTTCTTTGGGGTTTGTCGATCGAACGAGACCGGTTTCTGCCTAGGTTGTCTCAGAACCGCGGTGCAGGGCTGAGGTTTACTGAGCATGTCTTCTCGGGTACAGCCGGTGGAATGCTGTGGCAGCTTTGTCCGAAAACTCTCGGGAAATCACTACATGCATCAATCCCCCATTGACTACTGCGGTCAATATTCGATCGACAATCACAATCCTCGCAAGAGGTTGACAGGTTAGAGAGATACGCGCCCTTGGCCCCCGGCGTGCCTGCAAACCGCTGACTCGTGGTGAAGCCAAACGTAGCATCAAAAGGGCGCTGTGAAATTGGGCGCTCTGCAGTTGCTAGCTGAAGTTTAATTCCCGGCACATGCTGAGCCGACTGATAGAGACCGGGGCCGTACTGGTAAACGGCAGGGGCTCAACACGGACTGGACAGGGTACCGTCAATAGAGAAGACAGGGCGCGGAATTCTCCGCCTCTTTCAATCTCGTTTCTCTTGTAGGCACATTGCCTCGCGAATGCACAGCTAGGGCATGTTGAAGAGGGATGCTTACTTCGTAAGTGCTTGTAAGATAAGGGTCGAGCTCTGGTGGAATAGACAACCAGTGAGCAGAAGGAATCAAAGAGAAAGAGATGCTTATCAAGCAGATGGCTGTGGTTCGTACCTGTCGGAGAGCGCCAATACAACGTCTCTGCCCCCTGCGGTAGTTACCCAGATGATGCGATATCATGTAGTTATTCCATGCAAGTTGGCATCATGTCAGGTCAGCCTACCTGTGTTTATCGCGCCCTTATCGTGGTGTGTCTTGTCAAGCATGTGTCTGTAAGGCAGGTTAAGGGCCCCATCACGAGCCTGGTGCATTCCGTTGAAACTAATGTGCGGAGAAGGTTGGCCGTTGACGCCGCTCAGTGAGGGATAGCCGCATTCTCCACGAGATTGGCGACCCCACAGACCACACACAAAGCTCAGTGCGTGCAGGTCCCGCTCGCCTGGCAGGGATCGGCTCTTCCTTGGGATATTTGGCCGAGACGAGATTAATGAGGCGGACCCTAGGACCCAAGCAAAAGCATGCTCCGTAGGATGCTTGGATGTCAATGCCAGTTTCCGTACTCCCAAGACTCCGGCATTCCGCGAATTGGCCAAGCTGACAACTGTGGCCAGGCCAGGCCAGGCTGTTGCGGGGATCAGTTCCAAGGTATGTACAAGTAACTACACACATAGTTAGTAGGGAGGTACCTATTGCAAGTGTGCAGCGTTCGTGTTGGGACGTTTAGGCCCGAGCACAGGACGGAGGCATGCAAATGCAACAGGTTCGTGACCTACGGCCATTATCTCTGTGAGTGCCTCGCACGGATCACAAAGCGCAGGCGACGAGAGTGGATGAGGTCTCGCTTGTGGGTAAAGAGATTGGCTGAGAGGGACGGGTGTCACTGTCCTCTTCATCTTGGCCTGAGTCAACTGTGGCCGACCAGGAATGATGCCGGTTGGTGGAAGGGTTAATAGCGAAGTAGGTAGCGTAACTATCGAGTTTAGCCCCCAAACATTGTTGTGAAAATGACGTCCTCTTTGACCGTGTGTGCGGGCGTGCGGGCGGCACGATTAAAAAAAAAGCAATGCAGGACCAGCCATTGAAAAGCTCTTGTTGTACCCAAGGTAGGTACTTGAGGACAGCAAGGACGCCGTCGTCAACATGGGCCCAGAGGTCGAGTCGCCTGGTGGTGAGAGTAAACGACATGTATCTGGGTCGGGGCAAGGCGTCCAGACTGGCTGTGACTGAACTGGAGGATTCGTATCGCTGCCGCGGTGTTACCCCGCAAAAGCATAGCGATAGCGGATGAATCTCATTTCGATTTCGGCCGACACATTTTCGACGAGAAGGACCCGGGCACGTTTGGACCTGTCCAGCTGCACGAAGACGCCCGCCAATGCAGGACGCAAGTGGAGTCGTCCTTTAGGTCGAGAGCAGAAAAAGAAAGCACTTCAACAGTGCCTCCTCGTCAGTCATCAAAATTGATAGCTAAAAGGACCAGCCCACGATTGATAAGACCAGTGAGCCGTCTGGTAGCTTGTCTCTGTTCCAATGGTGATTGAGCATGCATGTCTGAGCTGGTTTGGGGCCGGACGGGGGGGACAAAGTTGGAGCATAGGACACACCCATTGCTTCTCCGTATACTTGTAGATTCCTAGTCGTGATGAGGCTCCCTCCTACGAGAACCCCTCCAACCTGACCCTTGCCGTGGCTCTTTTGCCTGGCCACAAGTTCAAGAGATATTCCTGTTCGATGCGCGATATCCGATCACATCGGGAAAGACCGTGCGCGACTGCAAGTGCTCCTTCCATCAGCATGACGATAGTTGATTTGCAGACTGGCATGCTGAGAAAGAAGCAACGTTCATCGACAGGACTTGTACAATAGTGGTGAGTGTCAATACCTCGGCCTGCAAGTTTGCTCTAAAACGGCAAGTACTGGGGGCGGGAGGTGGGGGCGCGTCTCTCGGGACAGACATGGGTGATCCTTGCGAGTACCGGGTACGTACCGACATTGACATTGGAGCTTGGGAGCTTACGAGCTTGGGCCAGGGGTGGCTGGGGCAGCGTGAGCGAACAACGTTCTCCAGCGCGTGGCACAAATCTCCGGCTCACAGTTTGCAGGCGGGTAGAGGGTACGCCTCACGTGGCTTTTGCTACGGGAGGATCGAGCATGACGGGGGGCGGAAAAGGTGTGGGTGAGAAGCCTAGACGCCACCCCTTCCCCTGCGAACCAGTCAAGACGCAGCTGGGGGGTGCGACAAGAAGCACTAATAGATCCACCCGCACCCACTCACACACTTTTTTCAATGTTCAATGTTCTCATCCTCTTCTCAGTCAGAGACAGGCACACGGTGCATGTGCATCAAAGTACAACGGACGGGAAGAGCAGAAGGAAGGAAAAGGAGAACCAGATTGATCTGCCAATTGGCTCGGGTCCGGACAGCAGAGGATGGGGCGGCAGCAGGATCGCCTGCAGCATTCATTGCAACGCCGCCATGCGTGGGCTCAGGGTTCTCAGGGAAGCTCGCTCTCACCTCATTCGTGCGGAAAAAATGAAAGCTGCGGTCTGCCTCACTGACCTGTGGGCCCTTCGCTGCTGACTGCTGAAGCCCTTTCCGTGGTATGGGAGAACTGGACATGCATCCATCTACAAGTAGGTCCTGGATGAGAGCTGGTCCCTACCATTGGGCGATCCGTACGAAGAGACGGTACCTGCTCCATACATGGCGTGCATAGTTGCCGCACGGCCCAGTTGGCCAGAGCCCTTGGTCCAAGGGACGCAGTGATGGTCGAGCGGGACGAGGGCCACAGACCATGATCTGCACTTTCAACATCCCCTGTCGGCCTGTCTGGAGGTATGTACACAGACCGTACATACCTACCAGAGCAAGAGCCAGATCGAAGCACTGCCAGATAGGGAGCGATTGAAATTGCGC
This sequence comes from Thyridium curvatum, assembly GCF_004353045.1. Taxonomy (NCBI): domain Eukaryota; kingdom Fungi; phylum Ascomycota; class Sordariomycetes; order Thyridiales; family Thyridiaceae; genus Thyridium; species Thyridium curvatum. Next base: position 25,166 of record NW_022156828.1, on the reverse strand, counting down.
TCAGCCTGGGCTGTCGTTCCGGTGCCTCTTCCCGGAAAGCCATTTCGCCAGCACAGTGGGAGAACAGTTGAGCCTGTATACTGCCCTGGGAAGTTGAGAGGGAAATCTCGTTTCCAAACCTGTTGCTTGGCTCGTTTTCTCTGATGACTTGGAGAGCTTGCTTACTTTTCGACACAATCCCCAAAAGCATGACAAAGAGGACAGAAGAGCTGAAGCCACTTCAAACTAAGCCGCCGCCTACTGGATACTAGACACCAGCGATGGCCTCCGGTTAGCAGCCGCGGGGCCTAGCGCGCTGGCGCTAGAGATAGTCAGCTCGTGCGAGCGGACTGTGCTCCGCGGTCCAGTTGGCTGTTCTATTGTTGCCTCGGACCAAAGCGTCGAGCGTTTGCGATGACATGACAACGCTGGATATACCCCGGGCTCAAACGAGAGTTGCCTGTCAACGATTCTTGGCCATAGCTGGACTTCCGCCCAAAGAGCGTGACCTCAGAGAGCCTAGGGAACAGAGTTTCAGATCTGCAAAAGCCACCTGGATCTTGTGCTACACAGTCCCGGCCGCCCAACCGCGGCTCTTGTTGTCGATATCACGAGCAAAAGAGCGAGCAAGCTTGTCGTACGAAATAGGTCAACTCAAAAGCTGTTACTTGTTGCAAGCTCGACCACCGGTGGCTGTCGTTTGGACTAGGATCTGTTCTCTCTGGCCTAGGAGCCAATACTCACAAAGCTGGCCAGCGGGAATGCGCCCACTCGCTCCAAGGATGGCATTCCCTGGTGTGTACGGTGGCCTTTCTGACTTGCAGGCTCCTTCGGCGGGCGCGAAGTCCGCACCCCAGACGGCCACTTCGGCCTGTACTGCTACCTTGCTGTTCGTCCTGGCGTCATTCCTGGCGACGCCACCTGGAACCTCTGCTTTTTGTCCCTGATGGCCTTCCTCATATCATGTCATCGCAGAGAGGGTGTCCCCAAAATAGCCGTCCAAGAAACGGATATGTTCGGGTCCAGGGGCCTAGGGAAGCTCGACGGAGATCCCGGTGCTTATCTTTCTTGGTAAGTGACCTAAAGTCAACCCGAGTCTTTCTTCCAGTCAATGTTACTAAAGAGGCCACTACGCCCGCTTGACGAATTTCATGGACCGACGGGTCAGGAAATAAACGGCGACAGCCGCCAATGGAGAGAGATTTGAGGGGAGCGAACGGTGCAAGGGAGGGGTGGACAGGACACCAAGAGAGAGAAGATGGGTCCATGTACAGGTACTCGAGCATGCGAGAAACATGTGGGCCGCAAGGAGCGTTCTTTGTCGGCCGTGGCCCATGGCAGGACGTACAGTGGGAATAAGCCAAAGGACAGCACAGTCCCCTGCTCTGGCGGACCCACACTACTTTAGCATAGACTCCGCCCAAGAGCCCAAACCAGCACTGGGATCGACTCGACGGGCAGCAGGGAGCCACTGGAGCCACTGGAGCCACTGGGTCTGCGAGAAAGCACAGCAAGCCATGTGCTTGTGAAGGGATCCCCCCTGTTGAAACGACCTCCACGCTCTGCCTGCCCTCCCACTTCACTCCCACTCACTCCCACTCCCATTCGCATTCCCGGTTCCCTCATGCTTGTTAGTGAGCCCCCCCCCCCCCCCCCTCCGGTGTGGTTACGGAGTACCTAGGCCCAAAGTCTGTTCACCTCCAGCTTTTCTCCCCCCCTTCGTTTTGCCTCTCCTCCTCCCTCCCTTCTCGCGGACGGCCATCCGCGACATGTGCTATCTGACCCTCCATTAATTAGTTAGGCCAGACATCAGCTTCATCATCAGCATCACTAGCCATCTTCTTCCTCCTCCTTCATTCTTCCCACCACGACGACGACCACACCACCACATCCCATGCTGCTCGCAGGGGATAGATTCTTACTTGTACACACCACTCACATCATCCACGTCCTGGGCAACCCACCCTCCTGGTCGATCGAGTTAGTCCGCGCTGCTAATTTCTGATCGACCTCAATCTATCACTTTCCTTGCCTCTACATTCTTTCCCCTTCCTGACAGCTGCGCCAACTGCAGTGGTACATGCTCCACCAGACACCCACACGGTCCCCCCAAAGGCCCGTCCTTCCTCTGCATCCATACCTCCATACCTCCATACCTCCAGACTCCGTACTTCCACCCATCTACTGTATCCTCTCTTCCGTTTCTCTCTACCTTGTCCTTTTACCCCAGTGACCGGTGCTTTTTTGGCCCTGTCCACTCTGTGCCTCGAAACGAAACCACCAGCAATCGGGTGTGGAACCGTTCTCGTGGTTTCCGGCTGCAATTGGCTCTCCCCGTCTTTGGTGGCCCGCTCATACACTGACCCTGGGCACTGGACAATCTGATTGTTTTACCGGGAACCACTCCAGCAACACGCAGCATCCCGTCCGCTCGCCTACTACCTGGCACACATCTACCTCTACATATTGCTGCTACTCTCCACCTCCCGTCGTCGTGCCGCACAAAGAAAAGGTTTCCGTCCCCTCATCCTCGTTCCTCATTCTTGCGCTCTTGGACGACCTGGACCCCAAGCCTTCCTACCTTGACCTTCGACGAGTCTCGTTCATATCACCCAGCTCCCTCGCCCATTGTCATTGTCCCGTTGAACCACTCCGTCCCTCTCCCTCCTCCTGTTCCTCCTCGCCTATCGCTTGACGAGTAGACCTAGCCGTCCGCTCGTCTTCCCATGTGCAATGGACCAGCCACAGACAGCGTCGCAGAAGCTTCCTGTCGGCCTAGCGGGCGTGCTCAATGGGCCCGAGGAACACCGCGACTCTGCCTACTTTTCAAGCACTGATGCCTCAAGCAAACGTTGGTCATTTTTCCCGTTATCTCCCCGCTCGACGTTCGCCCGTGTTCGCTGTGTCTGCTGTCGTCGTACGTACTAACAAGCTACCGTCCTACCAGACAACTCGGCAGCTTCAGGACTCGGTATGAGCGTCCTCCATCCGGTCAGCGCGGCCTACCAGGGCTCGCCTTCTGACAAGACGCCCTCGCCCACGACGACGACCAATCTACTTCCCCAGCCGCTCGTCTCCCCTTCCACCAGCAACATGAGCGTCGCCTCCATGGTCTCGCCCACGTCACCCGGCAGTGACGCCCGCCGCTTCGAGCGGCCCCTGTCCCTCGATTCCGCCCCTCACAGCGCCACCCTGACCGTTGGCGACCACGAGCCTGTCTCTCGGAGGGAGAGCGTTGATAGCAGGATAAATCAAGGCTTCGGCGAGATGCGGCTCGGCAATTCACCTTATACCAGTCACAACCAGTCGAGCACGTCGATCCACAACACCCTACACCACCAGCGCAATCCCCGGCCCGGGCTGGAAAACCTGGCGGTGCATCGCATCTCCAATGGCTACCAGCCGAGTGCCGAGCGGAACCCGGACGTTCACTCGAAGCTGATCAGGACGGCACCCGCCATCACAGGTCCCGCCACGAGCCAGATTGCCCGAGCTGCCGAGCCCACTAAGGGCCAGGCCTGGGCCTTCCCCGAGGAGGAGATACAGCGCATGCCCTCCTCAACCTCGCTCATCGATTCGAGGCGCAGCAGCATCGCCGAGTCTCTGGCCAGCAGCCAGTTCACGACCGAGTCCAGGCTGCCACCAGGGCAACGACGTCTGGACGAGGGCATCCACAGCGGCGAGTTCCCGCGCATGTCGACAGCCTCGGCAGACTACCCGACGACCCATCACCATGCTCTCCAACACAAGCAGCTTGGTGATATCCAGGCAGAGGTGGCCAACTCGGTCACGGGTACGCAGCCCTACAGCCGGACGCCCGAGTTGCGAGTGAGCCACAAGCTGGCCGAGAGGAAGCGGAGGACAGAGATGAAGGAGTTGTTTGAGCAGTTGCGGGACCTGATGCCCCAGGAGAGGGGCTCCAAGGCGTCTAAATGGGAGATCTTGACCAAAGGTAAGTAAACAGATGCCCTTGGTGTTCGAATCGAACATGTAGCTTGGAGCGAAGGCGACTGACACTGTAATGCAGCCATCTCGGAGCATCAGCGGCAACAGGACAACCTGAGAGTCATGTCTCAGCACTGTACGGCTTTTCAGTCTGAGATCGACATGATGCGGCGGGAACTCCAGGGTCTACGAGTCGAGAACCAGCAACTACGGAGCGACCTGTCCCAGCTCTCGGCTGGTCAGGCCGGAGCCCACGCCACTCCGGCACAGTCCATTGCTGACCCCTACGCCAGGCCCGCACCCAACCGGCCAGAGCTGCCACCCCTGCGCGCGTTGAGTGGAGGGCTGCCCAATGGCAACCCAGAATCGATGACCGGGGTCCAGTACGAGCAGCCCCGGGTCAATGGGTACAGCAGACCACCGGAGAGGTTTTAAGGAGCTGTCTGCCCGCCTAAGCCGGCTGACTGACTGTCACCGGGCCTTCTCTGGCTGGCCATGTGCCAGATGGGCACTTGTACCTGGCACTCTTCGGCTCGACACGATCTTGACGACGCATGAAATTTTCCAAAAGTCTCACAGCTCGGTCGATAGCTGTGTTTTAGTGTTAATCTGGATGACGGCTTCAGACAACCAGCCCATCCGGCATGCTTTTATTTCGATACCAATGGGGACGAAGCGGCGTTCACATAATCGGAGAAATCGACACTTCCAGTCGAGGCGAGGCTGACAATCTACCAATGTTAATCACTCCGACAACCTTGACTCTCTCAGCGCCACAATCGAGTCCACATCATTCAAAGGCGGCTGAATGCATCCGAGAGCAGTACAGTCTGATGGTATGCACACACCAACTCTCAAATGGGGGTTGCTTCAACACTTGAGATTGGAGAACGCAAGGTGCTTTCTCACATCTATTGGATATTTACTCGGTACATATTTCACATCTCATCACCTCACACTTCAGCCATGTTCCCGACTAGCTCGAGGGATATGCAATTATACCCCCTGTCGACTCGCAAAGCGGCACACCTCTTCTCTTCATTTTCTTGGCATTGAGCCTCTTCATATGTACACCCTGCTAGGCGCATAACTAGCAGCGGGAATTAAAATTGATATCCCGTCTTTTGGTCGTATTGGTGTTGATTTGGGGTTTTTAATGGGACAGGTACACTGCCGGCTCTGACCGAACGCAGCGTAAAGGCTGGGGTTTTGCTAGGGGGCGGCGCGCCGAGACGAGTAGTCTTCTTTGTCACCAATATCTTTCTTCTTCTGTATGCCTCGGGGGCAAAAAAAAAGGGAGGGCCGGACGGATAGCACGGATAGTCGATACCTATTGGTCCCTGTATGGGCAAGGAGTTTTCTACGAGACATCTTGGTCCCGTTTGTGAACCATTTTTTTTCTTTGGGATAGGCGTTTAGGGAGCTTGGTGAGGATAGTTTGTCTATCTGGCTGCGCAAAGATAGGACGGGTGTAGAATGGGAGACACCTTGCTTGGTGCAAAAAAGGGGGTGTGGGGGGTGTTCAAATATTCCAAGGACAAGATATTTGAGAAGAAGATCGACCGTTCATGTGCCAAAGTCTATCTGCGCCTGATATATGTCCAGTGATGTTTACCAACTGCGATCTGCCTGGAAACGGATGGAAAGCCTTCTACCTCGAGCGTTCGAGATTTACATTCGACGCTCACTGTCCCCAGCCTGTATCTTGCGCCGACTACGGTAGTCTCTTGCTGATAAAAGAGTTTGGAAATCTCTCTAGCCACGTCACAACATCGTAAACTCTGCTGGGGGGACTGAGACCTCATGTGCGGGTTTGGTTTGGCACAGGATAGGGAGCATGCCCGTTTCGAACCTCGCTCTGCTCATGCCCCCATACGAGACAATATGTGTATGACACATAAATTTTTCCAACAGGACAATGCTGGCCTGCTGGTTTCTCGTTTTTTTTTTCCCCAAGAGACTCTGGTGGCCCCCGTCTCAGGTAAACTTCTCGAGCATCTTGCACCAGAACCACGCGGCGGGGTTCTTCTTGCATCTGCAGCTCCTCTTCTTGCACCGGTAGCAGAACGACTGGCCGCAGTAGCACCTATTGGGGGTTTTTCCCCACAGAGTCAGTTGTGTTTTTCTCCCTTTCCTCTCTCGATTGAGTGTTGAGTGGGTGAGTGAGTGGGTGGGCGGTTGAAACCTACAGCATATCCCAGCATCCCCCGTTCCGTGTGACTACCGCGTGACACCGGGGACACTGTTGCCTGTGTACGTTGAGCAAATTCACAAGTCAGTATACAGTATTAGTCCACCCTTTTTTTTTTTCTTCTCCCCTTTACTCTCTCAAAATGGAAGGGTGAGGGAAGACCAGCCACTCACCACCCTTTCTGGCCCGCCAGCTCCAAGAGCTTGACGTCCGCCTCGGTCGCCGCCGCTCTCCTCCCGCCGCCGACTTTTCCACCGCTCCTCAACCGCATCCTCCGGATCCCGCCGCCGGTTACGCACGACAGCAGCCAGGGGTGCGCCGCGCCGCCGCACCGCACGCAGGTCTGGCCCCGGCACCGCGGGCACGTGCCGCGGCGCCACGACCGCGCCGCGACGGGGATGAAGGCGCCGCACCGGGCGTCGTGGCAGTAGAGCTTGAGGTCGGCGGCCCACTCCTCGTAGCGCTCGGCGTAGGCCTCGAGCAGGGAGCCCGCCTCGGTGGTGGTGGTGGTGGTGGTGGTGTGCCCCTGCGCGCCCGGGGCCGGGGCCGGGCCGGCGGGGTTGGACAGCTCCGAGTCGTCGCCGTAGTAGCAGGGTGAAGTGGAGGCGGGGGAGGAGGAGGAGGACCAGACCAGCACGACCCGCCGGAGGGTGTCGATGTCGACGGCGCTGCAGCAGCGGACGGGGCGGAAGATGGGGTCCGAGACGCGCACGGCGAGCTGCCGCTCGAGGCAGGGCGTGCAGTGGTAGTGGCCGCACCGCAGGTGCAGCAGGCGGGCGGGCGGGCCGTCGTCGCAGACGAGGCACCTGTAGGCCTGGCCATAGTCCTGCGTGCCGTGCCAGTGCCAGGGGTGGACGAGCGGGGCCGAGGGGTCGTCGATCTGGCTCTTGCCCGTCGTGGCGGGGAGGTCCGTCGGCGGCGGCGAGGGGCAGAGGGTCTCGGGCTGCGGCTGCTGCCCGGCCCGGGAGGTCACCTGGATGGCGGCGGTGCTGGCGGCGAGTGTAGCGGCCGTCATCGTTTTTGTTTCCGGGGAAAGGGGGCTGTATGTCTAGTAAGGCGGCGTGGTGAAGTTGGTGTAGCTTTGATTCTGGCTTTGGTCTATCCAAGAGGATATTGGGAGGAGTGGGAAATAATCAGAGCATGAACGGCTTGCTTCTCTGAATGAAGACCGGGCGCAAGTTTTCAAGGTTTCAAATACCTAGCTAGGTACGATATAGGAGATCAACAAAGGTCACAGGGTCTGGTTGCGAAGAAGTGCTTCAAGCGGCTTGCAGGAACTCGCAGCCCAGTCCTACTGTCACCACTAGCGACAAAGGGCCCGGCAACAGGGAGAAAGAGGCACGGCGAAAAACGCAAAGAGGAAAGGCGCAAGGCAGAGGAGGCTTCTCCTCGTCGCCGTCAGCCTGCCATGACACGAGAACAACGAACCAGACTGCAGTGACCAAACGGGCACGAGACCCAATCAAGGGTGCCTTGCGGCTGAAAGATGCGGGCTAGGACTTTGCCCGTGTGCGTGGTCGGACGTGCACATTGGCTGTAGGACGCTTGCCCAGAATATTACGGGCAGCCTGACATGATGATGCACAAGCTGCGCCCTGAACGGGTGCCTAAGCGGGGAGAAGCACCTGGGTTGCCAGAACATTTGGCCAATGAACATGGCCTGGTTGGCAATCCCGAGGGAGGTAGAGTAAGACGGGATGCAGGATGGACATCAGCCCATCCTCGACAACATCTTGCTGGTTGGTAGCATGGGATGCCACTGACTGAAAGAAACAGTGTCGCGGAATGTAGAGCTTGCTGGGCCTACGAGCGCTGAGGAAAGGCACACCTTTCGCCCCAGTTCCGGAGTCGATTGATCGGACCCGGGCGACAGTCAACGGGGGGACCGGCCGGGACCCGGAGGTCCTAGACCGAGCAAGTACAAGTAGGTAGGACTTGGATGTTAGCGCCCACCCACGGCGAAGCTCTTCGAGGAGCTGCTGTGGAGCTCTGGGGAGCTGCTGTTGCCCCGCAATCTCTACCTAGCACAGGACAGGACAGGACAGGACAGGACAGGCTTTGAGCTCCCTCAGAATTACCTAGGTACCTACCTTAGGTAGTGCTGGAGCACGGGGGCCGGTGATATAACGAATGATTCGTACTCAGCAGCATTTTTCTCGACTGATCTACAATCCATGACGAGGAATTGAAACGTATTTTGCGATCACCTCTTGAGACAATTGTCGAGACATTATACGAGCTGCTGGAGACAACTTGGAGGCAGGCAGTCTACAACCCGCAGGCCATCATTCCTAGCTCCTCTGTCGCAGGGAATCTGTCGCACTGAGACTAACATTAAGTCGTATCGATGAACCAGGCAGCCATTTAAGCAAATTCACATCGGGAGATCGGTGAGTTTGCATGTTGATCTTATGCTGCTCTCCGAGGACAAAGATGCAGCCTTACGGCGCAGAGCCCTCTCACCACTGAAACCCAGGGATCAACCCCCCGCAAAACGCTGCTTGGATCGCCCGGCACAGCGGCACAGGGGGCGGCACAGAGGGCCGGCACAGGGCCCCCACAGCCAATCACACTGCCCTGACCAGGTGGAAACCATTACGTTAGGGGCTACGTACATCCTCGACAGTCGACACGCCTCTGGAATCTCATAAAGTCAACATCACGGCACTCTAGCCTCGTCCTGCTCCTCAACATGCTCCGTCCACACTTGCACCATGCAGGCCGCCAGTAGAATGCTTTGATGCTTACGAGGCGCCTAATACCGGGATCCGAGCCAACAAGAACCCATACGATACGCCAGACGCGCAGTCTCCGCACAAGAAGAACAGGCCTCGTCTTACCTATCGCCAAGACCATGCCTTCCTTGGCGGTCCATGTTCGATCTCTCTCTCCTGTCGCTAATTGACCTCGCTCTCGCTCCTGAGCTGACGACTTTCCTTCCCTTCCTCTCCCCTCGTCACTCGACACCGTGGCGCCCCAGTCCTCCTCCGATGCGAGCCCGCCGCTGGCCATGCTCATCACCCGACGACGGCTCGGCAGGCTGCGGCTCTATCGGCGCCGGATCTTCTGGGCCCTCCTCATCCTCTTCTTCATCGACTGCTACCGCATCCTCTCCTCCCGCCCCAAGACCGTCCGGATACCGGTCTCGAAGCCCTCCGCGGCCAGAGCAGGCGGCGTCGGCCCCGGCGCCCGCGCGGCCAACGCAGCCAAGCAGCCGCCCGAGCACGCGAGCCCGCGCGAGCTCAACCAGACCTTCTACATCGCCTCGGTCCACCGCAACAATGAAGCCATCCTGCGCTCCGGCTGGAACGACGCCATGCTCGCGCTCATCGACTACCTCGGCCCCGAGAACGTGCACTTCTCGTCCGTCGAGTCGGGCTCGCAGGAGGGCACCAAGGACGCCCTGATCGACCTCAAGAACCGCCTCGACCTGCGCGGCGTCTCCAACCACGTCTCCCTCGGCATGACCGTCTGGGAGCAGCTCGACGAGCTCGACACCCGCCCGGACCCGGACGGCGAGCGCGAGCCCGGCTGGATCTGGAACCAGCTCGAGCACCGCTACGCCCTGCGCCGCATCCCCTACCTCGCCAACGTGCGCAACCAGGCCATGGAGCCGCTCAAGTGGCTCCAGAAGCAGGGTCGGACCTTTGACAAGGTCCTCTGGGTCAACGATGTCATGTTTGACGTGAGTCCTCTTTCTGCCGTCCTGCTCTTCCCCCCTCCCTCTCTCGTCTGCTTTCTCGCTAATTTTTTCCCCTCTTAGACCTCCGACATCCTCACCCTCCTCAACACAAACGACGGCTCCTACGCCGCCGCCTGCTCCATGGACTTCAAGAGCCCGCCCCTGTACTACGACACCTTCGCCCTGCGCGACGACCGCGGCGACAAGGCCGTCTCCTCCCACTCCCCCTGGTTCCTCTCCCCGACCTCGCGCGCCGCCGTCCGCGCGGGGCGGCCCGTCCGCGTCGCCTCGTGCTGGAACGGCATCGTCGCCTTCGACGCGAGCCCCTTCTACGCCGACCCGCCGCTGCGCTTCCGCGGCATCGACGACAGCCTCGCCGACCTGCACCTCGAGGGCAGCGAGTGCTGCCTCGTGCACGCCGACAGCGCCGCGCTGTACGGGGGCGGCGGCGGCGTCTGGCTCAACCCCAACGTGCGCGTCGGCTACACCGTCGACGCCTGGCGCGCCGTGCACGTGGCGCCCGGCCAGCCGTTCCCGCCGGGCCTCGTGGACGCCGTGCGCGGCGCCTGGGATAACCGGTGGGGGCGGTGGAGGGCCGCCGTGCAGTTCCCGCTCGAGAAGGCGACGGTCCGGCAGCGGCTGCGGGCGTGGGCGGACGCGACGCCCCCCGGGGAGCTCGAGAGGACCGAGGTCGGCGACTTCTGCCTCATCAACGAGAAGCAGATCATGTGGCAGAATGGGTGGAAGCATCTGTGATTTCTTTTTTTTTTCTTTCTCTGTCTGGGGTGGGGGGGTTGCCGGGTAGAGCGTAGGTGTGTAGATCTAATAGGCAATGGCGTATTCTTATAGCGCTGTAGGATAGAGATATATTTTTAGAGAGATGGAGACAGAGAGAGAGATAGAGAGAGGAAAGAAATTCGGCGTGGGATACAGAAAATGGAAAACACCGCATATGAGTGCTGGGCGACTATGAGATCGCCGCGTTTAAGGAGTGGGTGTATATATAGATAGATAAGACAGACGACTTGCGGCGATCCGAGGCATCATCTCCTAGACGAGTGGCCGGCACTACACTGTTTGTAAAATCACAGCTTCAAAAGTTATTCTTTGCTCACCGGCGCTGGTTATCTTGGCCGAGACGGAGTACAATGTGTTGGGTTGTTATGGCAGGACAAGATCACGATTCAAACCCATATATACTAATAACCTCAAAGGGCAGGCTTTGCGCTGGTCCAAGGTACTCGACGACCAAATCAGTCGACAGCTCGGGGGCCAGCAGCTCGCTAACATCAAGAGGGCTACTTACAACCGTGGAAAGCAAGCTTTGGGCAATCCAGAAACTCTCCCAGGCCAAAAGGCGAGAGCCATGCTTGAGAGACGTGTCGAAAACAACAAGAGTACATTGCGCCTGCCAGTGCTGTATAAAACATAAACCAAAACGCCGTCTAAAAATCCACAGTTTGCCCCAAGTTGAATCTCTGTCGAGTCTCGGTCGGAGCCTGAGCCTGAGCCGTGCCGTGCCAAATCCCACAATGCGGTGGAGAATGATGCAAACGTGCCTCCCTCTCTCCCCTATCTCTGGTTCTACATCGCCCTCCTCTTCTTCCGGCGATAGATGATAGTACATCCTCCTTCCTGTCTTCCCATCACCCTTCCCCCCTCTCACACCTGCCCGCCCGCCTGCCGGCCTGGCCCCATCCCTGCCCGCTCACCGCTCCGGCATTTATTTGTTGTGCCACAGGAAGTTGCGCAGCGAGTCCCACTCGTCGCTCTGCTGGTAGATGTAGCTCATGCTGCTGCGCAGGCTGGGCTGCAGCTCGGCCGCGTGCCACCGGAACAGCCACATGACCATGCCCCAGCTGGCGGCCGCGAAGACCGGCCAGGCGTGGTAGGTGATCTTGGCCGAGAGGTCCGGGCGAGAGACGACGGGCAGGCCCCTTCCGGGCTCGACGGCCATGCGCGCGAGGGCCAGCACGACGCGCGCAAAGACGTAGATGCAGATCTGCTGGCTGACGGAGCTGATCTTGCCCGTGCGCTTGGAGCGTCCGCCGAAGACGAGGTAGCCGCCCACGAGGCCGGCGATGAAGGAGTCGTAGGGTCCTGTTGTTCCGGGAGGCGGCGGCGGATGCAGTCAGTCAAAATGTTCCTCTTCTGGATGTATGTGTACCTGTTTTGGGGCGCTTACCCTCCTTGCCGGGCGTTGCGCCGAAGCGCTTCAGCAGCATGCACCCGAGCTTGTATACCGTCGCAAACTTGGCCAGGTTTCGGGCGTGCGTCCTCGTGGCCCTAAAGACGAGCCATATCTTTTCTCGAAAGCTGTTGCAAAGCAGAATCCAGTGTTAGCGCATGTGGTCTGTGTCGGCACCTCTTGGTGCGGGCGCGGAGACGGATAGAGCAGGTATATACATACGTTCCGGATCTGAAGAGGAAGATCATCCTGTCCAGCGCAAACTCTCACCATTAGCAAAGACGGATCCTCGGAGCGGGAAGTCATGGCAAGGGGCATCTCCGTACACAAGGGCATGCGGAAACCGCACTTTGCAGCCGTAGACGGCGCCATTGCGGGCGGCCTTGACGATAGCGAGGAGGTCGTGGTATTTGGGGTCTAGGATGATGCGCTCGATTGAGCCCTGCGACAAACACGATTGAACGTCAGCGGCAGCTCCAGAACTCTATGCCAGGCTTGCCATCGAGCTGCTCCAGCTGCGAGCGGTTGTTTTGCGCACCTTGAGGCTCTGCAGAGCGCCGTCCATTATGCCTCGGCAAAAAGTACCGAGTCAGGATTCGTCTGGCTCTCTGGATGCGTGGGCGCCGGCAGCGTACACGGTGGACAGGATGTCGAGTGCAGTCTACCTCATTGGCATAAAATACAGGGCAAAATAGACAGCTGTGTAGAAGAGCGAACGGTCAAAAGGAGCTTTGGGAGAAGGAGAGGTTGTGGTGTGCGACAAGTCAAGATTGAAACGGGATCGAGGGGAGCAGCAGCACACTTGGGAAAGCATGTGGTGTGGAGTGACAAGTCCCGCTGTTGCTGGCTGGCTGGCTGGCTGGGGGCGGCGATGATGACAAGCTCGGCATAAAAGCCATCGAACCGGCGAGCCAGGGCACAACCATTGGTGCTGCTGGCGGGTTCTTAGCGTCTAATTCCACCCAGTTTCCCCGCGATTCAAGCACCCGTGGGCGGCTTCAGCCATCACTTGCCATGACGCAGTGGATCCTAGGGGGGAGACCCAGTGGAGGAGACACTATGCCGGCTAGGGCGTCTCGATTGGTTTGTAAATGGCGAAACGCATGTGGTTCAGTCAATTGGTCGTGTGTGCTTTTCTCCAGCCAGCGCAGGCAAATGTAACAATTAATTAGTTTTTTGACATGTGAAGATTCCAATACAGAGTCATCTCTTTCATATGCAAATCACACACTTGTGCAAGCTGGGATCTGCCACATCCAGAGACAGTGTTTGTTAAAACACCAATTTCACCTTGCCAAACAATGCGATTGTCGGTCCTTTGACCACCCTGTGCCGGCCATCTAACCTCGGTGTGCCAGCTCTAGCTTCCGGCGATTTCTTTTCCCGCCATTACCACACCCGACTCTCCGGATTGGTGCCGGATTCCGGACTCTTATTAGCCTCACTTTGTCACCGTCCCGCACCTCACAAGCATCACGTCCTGCTGTAGCTAAGTGAGCCAGCTTGAGCTGCACTACTGCTTTCACTGCGTTCGGAACACATTTCGCCATGCTCATGTCTTTTCTCTACATGGGAATGATTGTCTATACTATCTTCGCTGTTGTAAGGGGCTCAAGTCCCTCCGCCTCAAATATCAAGTCAAGTTCTCGAGTCATTTTGATCCACCGACAACGCCAAACGCCCAAAGATGCAGGTGTGCTCTTGCAAACATCTCCAAAACATCCCATTATCCATGGAATTCATGTCTAAACCAGCAATACGGCGTTGACCGTCCCATCCATATCCGGGTTCTTGCATGAAGTTAGCATACGATGCAAGAGCAACAATCAGAAGAGAAACATACATTGGTGATCTGGGCATAGCGACCCCAGGCGAGCTTTCCGCTGGCTGTGACAATTCCAAGCTCTGACGTGTTCACTTCTATCACCGTTCCTTTGGTCAAGACTGCAACGAAGTCAGCTTGTGCATCCACCGAGGGTAAAGAAGTCGCTACTGACCTCCGAGCTGAGTGTACAGCGGGTTGTTGGGGTTCTTCTTAACGCCAAGGATAGGCAGCTGAACAGTAACATTGAGCTAGAGAGAAAGTCAGCGAGATCGCCCAGGCTACCAATTTCGCAAGAACCAACCTCTTTGTGTGTGACGTGAGCCTTCTTGTATCGGAGACTGCGGGAGCAGATTAGAAGTTGCGTCAAGATCCAGAGGGATTGCCATAGAAGGAAGGGCTTACCCCATGGGCCTGATAAAGCGCTCTGCACTTGAGTTAGCAGTGATCAGGATGAGTTCTGCGTCCAAGCACACATACCATATTTGACGGGCCTGCGAGTGAACTCGGGACCAACGAATGTCTTGGCTTTCATCAGTACAAGATCCATGCGAGATGCCCACCATATCGACTTACTGGTTTCGTAATCATCCGCTTCCAGCCCTTCTTTTGCGTCTATTGAAGTAGTTAGCACCGACTCAAGCCTCCGCTTCTGAACTCGTCACGTACCTTCTTGCCGGTGTTTACCACTTTGAACTAGACCTGGATGTCAGCACTTCAACTACCCAGTATATCTCATCCAGCATGATCTCATACCATCTCTTCCTCGCTGATACCGCGCCTGCAGGGATAAAATTGTCAGCACACCGCCCTCCTCAACCTCTTCCCTGCAACACATACACTTTGGGCAGCGGCACCGCGAACCGGGCCGCCTTCTCAGTTCGCTTGTTCTTGATGGACGTGGAGAGGGCCTTGGCGGTGTTGGGGGTGTTGCGGTCGAGCAGGTAGGCCGGGACGGGGTTGGCGGGCTCCTTGTCGTTGGCCGTCTTGACGTTGCGCTCCTCGTGGGCCTTGATGGCCTTCTTCATCTGGATCTTCTCCTTGTGGCGCTTCTCGGCAAACATCTTGGCCTTGAGGCCGCGCAGGTTCTGCGCCTTCTCGGCGACGTCGTGGCCCTCGCGCGCCGCCCGCTTGCGCTGCCGCTCGGCGTGGTCGAGGCGGCGGCCGTGCAGGCGCCGCCAGCGGTCCATGTACTCGTTCTGAGGCATCTTGGTGGCGCCTTTTCCGGGAAGGCTCGGGGGAGCTGTCTCGTGTGCGTGCTTCTGAAGGTGCCTGTCGGGTGGGAAAGGAGGCTTGCGGGCGAGGATGCAAAGGCCGATTGCTCGTCGTCTACGGTTGGACCTTGGGCTGGGGCGGGCCTCTGTCGATAATTTCTTACCACGGGGTGGCGCTTATCGCTGCCACTGAATCTGCGATAATGAAATTTTGGTGGGGCGGAAAATCGGAAGGACCGACCCCACACTTCCTGCCATTCTTTTATCGGGTCTCTTCTTTTACAAGTAGTGGACTTTCCAGTCTCGGCAAGTACAGAATAGGTAGCACTTCTAGTGTCCAAACGTCCACTGAGCGAAGCTGCTGTGGTCCTCAATGCGAATCCACGATGTCCAATCTCCTCACAAGTGAGTCTCCAGAATACGTGACCTCTCCCCTATCGAGAAACACAGTGTTTGGTTGAAGAGAACACCGCTGGGTGCACCTCTGGCTCAACTCAAAGTATTCAATGCCGTGTCGCTTTGATTGGTGCGGTTGGCCCGCAGCACTCTTTTCCGGGGAGTCGTTTCTTGGAGGGCGGGGATGGATGTGTTCCTGATTTGATGCTACCCCGGAACATTTGATCGGACACAATCTCAACGGCGCCTTACGTCCCGTTATTGCGGGTTTTGGAGTGTATGTGGTGTACCAAGTGGTGCAAGCTGCACCTCAATTTCCAGCAATGACAGAGCCCTTCCGCTACGGGCCGAGTGTCGTTGGGTCTGACTATTTCAAGGCCAGTGCTTTGCAACCATCTCACCATGTCAGTGCTTCTGCCACACACAGGCGATTCTGCCCATCATGAAGTTCTTCATGCCGCCTTTGAGTCTCCTCGCTCTTTCCGGGGTACAGGCCGCGCTGCAGTATAAGGGCGTGGACTGGTCGTCTCTGCTGGTGGAAGAGAGGGCCGGTGTCAACTACAAGACCGCCAGCGGATCCTCTTCAAAGCTGGAGAACATCCTGAGCAGCAGCGGCGTCAACACGGTCCGCCAGCGAGTGTGGGTGAACCCGTCCAATGGCGACTACAACCTCAAGTACAACATCGACCTGGGCAAGCGGGCCAAGGCCGCCGGTCTCGGCGTATACATAGACTTTCACTACTCGGACACGTGGGCGGATCCGGGCCACCAGTCCACACCGGCAGGCTGGCCGAGCAACGTCAATGATCTCGCCTGGAAGCTGTACAACTACACACTCGACGCCTGCAACCAGTTCCAGAGCAACGGCATCCAGCCGACCATCATCTCGATCGGCAACGAGATCACGGCAGGGCTTCTCTGGCCGACGGGCTCGACCAAGTCCTGGGGCAATATCGCCAAGCTCCTGCACTCGGCCGCGTGGGGCGTCAAGGACTCGTCGCTGAGCCCCAAACCCAGGATCATGGTCCACATCGACAACGGCTGGAACTGGAGCACGCAGGAGTGGTTCTACAAGAACCTGCTCGGCCAGGGGTCCTTCACCACCGACGACTTTGACATGATGGGCGTCTCGTACTACCCCTTCTACAACTCCGGCGCCACCCTCGCGAGCCTCAAGTCGTCGCTCAACAACATGGCCAGCGCCTGGGGCAAGGAGCTCGTCGTCGCCGAGACGGACTGGCCGACCTCGTGCCCCGCGCCCAAGTACGCGTTCCCCAGCGACGCCAGGAACATTCCCTTCACGGCCGCGGGCCAGGCCACCTGGATCAAGGCCGTCGCCGACATCGTCGCGGGCGTCAAGAACGGCAAGGGCCTCTTCTACTGGGAGCCGGCCTGGGTCCACAACGCCAACCTGGGCTCTTCGTGCGCCGACAACTGCATGTTTTCGCGGTCGGGGCAGGCATTGTCGAGCCTGTCGGTGTTTGCCAGCATTTGAATAGGAGTGAACACGAGAAGCGAATATCAAATAATGGAAACGAAAGCTACTAGTGAGAGGCAGGCACTTGTGAAGTACTATAGTCGAATGATCCAACAATCTTACACTGAACGAAGTTCTCTATCGGTATCCTAGTCCATATTGGGTAACACGAACTGTCGCATGTTTCCTTGGTGAAATTCATACATCTCATTATCATGACGCTCACTCATCCGACACTCTCCAGATGATCTTCTCACCGCTCTGCGCCTTGCCTCGCAGAATGTCCAACGCCCCCTGCGCCCGCTCCAGCATCGTGGGCCCCTCCACGACCTTGTACCGGTTCGGCTGGATCACTCCCTTGGCCAGCAAGTCCGGCACAATCTCCGGCATCAGATGATACTTGAAGAACTCGTTCTGCGATAACGCAAAAAAAGAAAATGTCAGCCTATTTTTGTCCTCGCACCCCGTAACCGGTCCCTTGGACCTTTTGGCGAAAAAGAAAAGAAAAAAAAATGAAACAAGGGGGGGGGGGAGACTCACCTCCTGGTAGAAATACGTCCTCACGCCCCGGACTTCGACGCCCTCGGCCCACTCCCCGGCCAGCACCTTGCCGATGTCCATCTCGTACTCGGGCACCTCGCCGCCGCCGTCGCCGGTCGCCGCCTCCCGCGTGATGACGGGCAGCATGACCGCCACGCGCGAACCCGCGCCGGCGATCTTGGTCAGGGGCCGCAGCGTGCCCTCGCGCGACCCGATGCAGTCGATGACGTAGGGCGGCGCGGCCCCGCCGAGGTGCGCGCGCACGCGCTCCACGACGTCCGGGTCGCGGTAGTCGAAGCACGCCGTCGCGCCGAGGCCGGCCAGGTACGCGTGGTGCCGCGCGCTGGCGACGGCCACGACGTTGGCGTAGCCGTAGTGCCGGAGCACCTGCGCCGCGTACTGGCCCACGCCGCTGGCCGCGCCCCACAGGAGCACGGGCTTGTCCTTGTCCTTGTCCTTGTTGTCCGTGGCGGTGCCGGTGCCGGTCTGGCCGTCCGCGAGCGGCAGGCCCAGGTCCCTGGTCAGGGTGTGGAAGGCCGTGACGAGGTTGGCGGGCACGGTCGACGCCTGCTCGGGCGAGACGTTGGGCGGCCGGCGGCCGAGGTTGTACGTCGGCGTCGTGAGGTAGGCCTGGTGCGTCTTGCGGTCGGGGGGGCCGAAGGTGAAGCCCAGGACCGGGTCGCCGGCCCGCAGGTCCTGGGTGCGGTGCGGGGCCGCCGCCGGGTCGCGGGCGCCCATCTGGACGACGGTGCCGGCGAAGCAGGTCCCCGTGACGAAGGGGAACTGCGGGTCCGCGACGCCGCCGTCGATGACGTGCACGTCTGCGGGCGACGAGGCGGCCCAGTCGACGCGGACGAGGGCCTCGCCGGGCGCGGGCCGCTTGGTCGGGCGGTCGATGAGGGTGTAGTTTTGGCGGAGGCCGGGCACGGCGACGGCCTTGTGGGTTGTTGGGATTGTTGTGGCCATGTCGGTACTCATGGCGGGATCCAGTTCGCTCTCACAGTCAGTTCAATGGGGAAGTTTGCCTCCAAGTGGAAATGTGAAAGACGGGGACTTGTGTGTTTGGATTGATCTCCTCTGAAATTCATTCCCGATACGGAGGCATTCCTGTGATACTTATATACGTTTTCACATGGCGATGACGTTTGTCAGAATCCCGCTCTTCGTCCATCGCGCGAGGCCATCGCAACAACAGGTTTCTCCGGCTGTTTCCAATATTCGCACCATGGCGTGCGACGGAAAAGAAAGCCAATTGCGGCACAGTTTCGTAGTGTCTGCCAATCTGAGGAAGCTTCTGAGTCGGAAGGTTCGTGATTTACACGAGGAACAACCATTTCCCTGCGTGCGGATTTGGGGCGACTTAGGTAAGTCGCTTACCATACTCGTACCAAACTCCGCAGTGCTTGCGGACTTCTCTTGTTAGTGCCAGTTATTAGTGGTTATCAAGGAACAGGAAGCCGCAGCAGCATGCATCCAATGCTACTTGCTTACAAGTCCGCCGGCGGGTAGAAAAGCTTATTTTCACTTTATTATCCGTTGGCTGTACAAGTAGGGAAGGCACCCTGGTTCATTTTTTCAAAAGGTCGTAACTTCATCGATGCTAGATACTTCTGGAAAAGAGGGTTCCGAATGCCTCTTTTGCTCCGCGCAGTCCAGCACGAGAGCCGTAAGCCCGGCACAGACCCCACTACCGCCCGTCCCCCTTCAGTGGTTCATTCCGAAACCTGACAAGACTGATCGCATCCTTCCTGATTGTGTAAACCACCACCAAAGAAAATACAAACAACTCAAAGCCAAGAAACGGCCCCTGCCTCGCCGCCATGTTATGAGGATTACCTCGCACACCCCATGTGGGTTGCGAGACATCGTACCCGAATGCAAGGCGCTCAGAGCTTGCCGGGCCGGTGATCGGTCCACGGCCCGGAGGGAACCTGGCCGCCGGCTTTGCCGCGCTCTTGGTCGTACCGGTAGGTGGGCGGATTTCCCATGTCCTTGATCACTTGCTTCATCCTTTGCTTCATGGACCGACGGCTGCTTTTTGACCCTGCAGCGTCAGGCTTGGACATGTCGGAGCTGGTGGTGGCTTCTGAGAAGGACGAGGGAGCGTAGTCTTTGGACTGCTGGGACGGCATATTGTATTGTCGGTGCTGAGCCTTGCTGAATGTGTGGGGTGCTTCAAAGTATGTAGATATAGATATCTCTTTTCTTTCGAGGTACGAGGAGCTACAGAAAGCCAAGCTGAACATTTCATTCCGACGGGAGTTTGCTGTCTGATATAGGCATCCAGGCATCCATCTTGAAGGTCTGTCTTCATATGAGTCAGTTGAACCAAGTCCGAGTTCCGAATGCCTTGTGTGGCTGACGAGGCAGCCTCGAAGAGCGAAGGGGCTGTCGGGCGATTGTGCATTTGTGAGATGCGACAGACAGCCTGCAACTACTATTGGCAGGATCCGGCACACCGCACTACTCCGAGCTTACACGCGGACTGGCGGTCTAGTTGCTGTGCCCCCCCCCATCTGGTGGTGACCGTGTCGCACAAAGGGTAGCAGCACTACTGCAGACCTAAATGAGGTAGTCCTGGTGTGGTGTGGCCTCTTCCGTACGCCGATGACGAGGAGCCTGAAGTGACGCACTTCTGATAAGAGGAGGGCTCGGCCGCCGCCGGTGTACTGCCCCTCCTCCCTCCCCTCTTTGTCGTGTACGCAGCCGAGCCAGGCCGGAGTGAGTCAACGGCCGATCCTACTACCCCGCGCGTGAAGCCGGACGCCGAATTCGACGCCCGGTGCTGCGCGAGAGATCCTCCATTGAGCGTTGTTAGCTGACGTGGGCTGTGAATTACGCGGTGCCTTTGGAAGCAGCAGTCCGTCTGAAATGCGTCGCCTGCGGTGCTGCTATCAATGCAATGGCGCCGACGGGGCGTCGTTTACTCAAAACGGACGTACGTGGCGTCTTCAAGGCCGCGCTGCTTGTAGGTAGACTTGTACCAGCAAAGACCGGAGCAGAATTCCCACGCACATTTCGCGGCCTGTCTCAGCAGGCATGCGCATGAAGGCGTCCATTCCAGTAGGAGTAGATGGTGGCTATCATTGACCGCTGCTAGTGGACGTCTGTCCTGCCCTGCCCTGCCCAAGGGGGCAATTGACGATGCCTGATGTCCATTCAGCCGAGACAACCGTCCTCGAGGCAGCCCTATGAACGCCTGCCTAGACTGTTACGCATAACATAGAACTCTTGAGCGGAGGGCATGACCGAAGGATCGAATCAACCAGCGGCATTCGTCGCACTGGGAGGTGACATCCGCATTAAGCTTGTTCGACGTGGACAAGCGAGTGTCTAGGGGCCCATCGTCATCCGTCATTCGTCATTCCTGTCGATCTGAGCACGCTTCTCCTCCCCAAGGACCCAAGACGATAGCTCGAAATTTCAGCAGATCAAAGGCAATCCGGCCATATCAGTGTACGCAGAGTCGTGACAGACAGAGGAGGCATGCATGTGCGCACGGTAGACAAGATGACTACTGACTGACGATGAGACAGGGCTCACACGAAGACTGGCGCGGCTGGTAGACTATCGTCAAAGGTCTGACCTCCTTGCCCTTGCATATTGCTTAATCAAAGTCGACCACCAACGGCGGGCCTCGGCAAGCAAGAGGAGAGGCGTGCTTGGCCTGCGGGATCTGCGTTCTTGTGGACACAACCTCCTCTGTATCCTGGGCCACCCTTGCACCTACGAACGCTTGGCACATGGGCCTACGGAGTCCTTCTTTGCTTTTAGAGGCACTGGCTGTTCTTGTTCCTCGATTTAGCAGGGGAAATAAAAGCTAATCCCATTCCCTCGCCCCTTACCCCGGCCGAGCAGTGTACACGCTACGCCAGATCGGGGCACGCGACTGTTTGCGGTCTCGGCCCATACAACCCCTGGACCATTGCCTGTTCTAGGCGATCTGACCCTGAGTTTTTGGTCCGCCTCGGTGGGCGCCCAGTGGCTCCTCCCACTGTCCCGCGCTGGGCTCTGGCTCTGCTCTGCACTGGGCACCCGCTGTGCGCTCCACTGATGAGCATCCGTGGATGAGATAAACCACACTTCAACTCCACCCTTTCTGCAAATGTTTCGCGCATCTTCGCCAGCTGCCACGATTCCCACAGCTTAATCCGGGGGCCTATTTGGAAACTTTTCAAGTCGATCCCTTTCTTCTTGGAACTCCAAGGGCTGCCTCCAACTCTTCTATTTTTATTTTTTTTTGCTACTTCTTCCCCCTCGATTCACCTCTCGCAAAAGCCCATCTCGAGTATCTCGTGCCTACCCGGCTTCGAACTTTCTCTCTCTCGACGGCGACACGTCCCTGCCGTACAAGTGCATTCCCCGTCGCATCCCTGGGCACCGCCCGACAAACAAGCTTCGGCATTCTCCCTTGGCACAGAACGACGCCCGCGCGACAGGCGCAGCGCATCCCGCTGCTGGAGCTCGAGGGAAACGCTCTAACCCGTCCTGGTCTCAATCTCCAACTCTCGAACATCCTGCCAGCTCCTCCAACTCACAGAGCAGCCTCGGAACATCGATCGTCGAGTCTGCTTCCCGCGCAGACACTCTTATCGCCCGAACCTCTCCCACCGCCACCCCCCTCTCTCCTCCTGCCACGAGCCAGATAGCCCATCATGGTGCCCCGACGGGTCAAGACGCTCTTCCTCCTCGCGCTCATGTTCCTCATCATGATGCTCATCTACTCCTCCCACGTCAAGCAGACCCAGCCCCGGGACACCCGGACGCTGCAAGACTTTTACAAGAAGACCAAGGACGCCCTGGACGGCAAGGGCCGCGCGGCGGCGCAGCCCGTCGTCGACTCGGCCTCGGGCAAGGCCAAGGGCCGCATCCCCGTCGACAAGGACGCCGACGGCGACGTCGACGAGGACGACGCCAAGCTGGCCAAGGAGATGGCCGGCCGCCTCAAGGCCGCCGAGCAGCAGGCCAAGGACCTGGCCAACGCCAAGTCGCCCAACAAGCCCGATCCGCCGAGCAACGTCGTCGGCGTCGGGAGCGCCGCCGGCGGCCAGAAGAAGGGCCCCGGTGCTGCGGACGAGGAAGCGACGGACGAGGTCACGATAGAGCTCAACTCTATACTCAAGAAGTCACCCGGTAAGTAGGGAGAGCATCGACAACTGATACGGCTCTTGTCTTTTTTTTTTTCTTTCTTTCTTTTTTTTTGGTCTTTTTGGATCCGCACTAACTCGGCATCGCAGTTGTCATCTTCTCCAAGTCCTACTGCCCCTTCTCCAAAAAGGCCAAGGGGGTCCTGCTCGAAAAGTACTACATCGACCCGCCCCCGTACGTCGTCGAGCTTGATGAGCACCCCAACGGCGCCAAGCTGCAGGCCCGTCTGGGCGAGCTGACGGGCCGTACGACTGTGCCCAATGTCATGGTCACGGGCAAGTCGATCGGCGGCGGCGACGACATTGCCGAGCTCGATAACCGCAAGACCCTCATCGACAAGGTGAAGAGCCTGGCGGGCAAGCGAGTCACCATGAAGGAGCGCTTTGTCGAGGACGCCGCGTCATGAGCGAAGAAACACGCAGGCAGGATTTTGTCATGTTGTCCTCTATTCGTTCTTGGCTACATACCCTTCTTTTTTGTGTGTCTTTTTTTTTGTCCGGTGGGCGGGGTCTTGATGACTGATACATCAACGACCGCTATTGTTTCAACTACCTTGGTCTGCATCTCCATTCGCCCTGCCGGTGATCGCTCAGGCAACACTTGCACGACGACACTTGATTTTTGGATGGGGACTTGTACAATACGAATTGTTCTTGGTAGCGGAGGTCTATCGCGGCGGAGGGTCTGACGAGGTCGAGTCTGGCGCGGGCATTTTGCTCGAAGGCGGGCGGTCTGTCTGCCGCTTGCGAGCCCAAGGGACAGGGGCGGTGGATGGATGGATGGATGGCATCTTCGGCGTTGGGGGGGGGGGGGGGGGTTTCTTGGGTTTCGCTACTTGGAATCGGCATGCGGCACACGTATCCTCACGGATTAGAGGTGAAAGCCGGGCGCTTGCCCAGGAAAGTGTAATTTGGGGATCGTTGCTTTGAGGGGTGGGTAATAAGCAGCCAGCAAACAGACCTCTGAGAGAGAGAAAGAGAGAGGTGTATCATCAGCAAGCTCAAATTCGACATTCATCCCAAGTCCCTGTCTCGATTGCAGTCGTGTAAGACGCATTCCAACCTAGGTACGTAGCAGGCATTCACACAGCTATCCTATCATACACACACTCCGTATGTGCTTGACCCAGGTGGAGCCGGAAGATTCCAAGCGAGCCCACGCAACGGAGGGCCTTGCTCCTAAAAGCGTGACAATAGCAGCCCTCCTTTCTTTAGATCAATACTCTCTCTTCAACTTGAATAGTGTACTCCCCGAGTCGAAGAGCCCTGCGCAAGCAGCCCCACTAGTCCGACTTGCCAGATAGACGACAGGGAGGAGAGTCATAGCTAATGGCTGTGTTGAATTGTGACGTGAGGCCCGGAGCCATCAGGGTGTCATCCACTTACACACGCGACTCATCACCAAGCGCGATAATGCGTGCTAATCGAGGCAAACTCGGGAACCCTTGCGGCCAGCCGTTGGAGATGGCGAATTCTCCAGTACCTATAACCTTCCCTCTGATCTTTTCGGACTTTGCTCGGCACTCTGCACTCTGCACTCTCTCGTCACACGAGGGTGTTGTCCATACGGCTGCTCATTCACACCCTTGATCCCCTTGATAGAGCACTGTTGTGTCTATGAATCAGGCTGCCCAACCTGCGCAACTGGTCTTGTCTGAGTAACGACATCTTGTATATATATATATATATATATATATATTCACTTCGAGTCCAGTCAACCAGACAGACCTGGTCCACAACCAACTATCCACTCATCCTCCTCGAGCACATCCTCTACAGGCTTTTCCTTTGCCATCCCTCATCTCTTTACTGAAAGGTGCCTTGAATATCTCGAGGTTTCGCTTCCTCCACTCGCTACGCTACCGGACCGTGATTATAGGCATATCCAGTTGTCCAGCATGTCTTGCACCGTCATCAACAGAAACAGACAGGAGTCCATCATGGCTTCTTACAACCAGGCCTTGTCTCCCGAGTACAAGGATACGACAGACTCAGCGGCGTCTGCCCTTGCTCACACCGGCGATCACCTCGGCGACCTCATGCAAGCCAGCCGCGAGGAGACGGCCATGACAGGCCAGATCCCCGCGTTTCTTGTCCCCCTTCTCGCAGAGATGCTCGAGGTCAAGGACCTCGGGAACTTTATGGCCACACAAAAGGTTAGAAAACTTCTTTCCTCCTTCCCACTTTACCTGTTCTCCTCCCCGAAAAGAAAAGAGACCTGATCAGCCATACTGATTATTTTCACGGGAAACTGAACACATCTCTCTCTACAGACCACATATCTCCTCATCAAGACCTACGAGCACAGCATCTGCTCGGCGGCGAGCAGGCTCCGCTCCCCCGTCCCGCCCGCCGGCCGCGCCGTGCTGTCCTCCGCCACGGCGGCTGCGGCCGTGGTGGCGGCGACCCGCGCGGAGAGCAGCAGCACCAGCATCCCGACGGCCACCTTCCCCGCCCTGCGCGAGCTCGAGCGCCGCGCCCGCCGCGCCGGCGCGCTCATGCGCTCGCCGCTGCTGAGCCTCGACGACGACGCCCGCCTGGCCCTCGGCGGGCCGCAGCTCGCGCGCTTCCGGGCCGGGCTACGC